>NW_028232008.1:0-147500 GCF_054491065.1 Syngnathus leptorhynchus
GAGCTCTGGTGCTATGGAGCTCTGGAGGTATGGAGCTCTGGAGGTATGGAGCTCTGGAGGTATGGAGCTATGGAGCCCTGGAGCTCTGGAGGTATGGAGCTATGGTGCTATGGAGCTCTGAAGCCATGGAGCTCTGGTGCTATGGAGCTCTGGAGGTATGGAGCTCTGGAGGTATGGAGCTCTGGAGGTATGGAGCTATGGAGCCCTGGAGCTCTGGAGGTATGGAGCTATGGTGCTATGGAGCTCTGAAGCCATGGAGCTCTGGTGCTATGGAGCTATGGAGCTCTGGTGCTATGGAGCTATGGAGGTATGGAGCCACCAGCCAGCACCCTCCGTGGCTGGATCAATGGAAGTGTTTTAGGTACCAGGCAGCCAAAGGGCCGAGGCCTCACGCTCGACCACGCCGGCGCAGAGTTCCAGCCGCTCGGATAAGCTCTGTCACTCACCCGCCGCGCAGCCACCGGTAACGGGGAAATGTCGCCGCCTTGTGGACACGCCGTTGTAAATGAATGGGCTTTCGCACTTAGTGCAATTTTCGCCAACTCTCTGACTGGAGCTCTGGAGGTATGGAGCTCTGGTGCTATGGAAGTATGGAGCTATGGAGCTATGGAAGTATGGAGCTATGGAGCTATGGAGCTCTGGAAGTATGGAGCTATGGAGCTCTGGAGGTATGGAGCTATGGAGCCCTGGAGCCCTGGAGCTATGGAGCCCTGGAGCTATGGAGCTATGGAGCCCTGGAGCTATGGAGCTATGGAGCCCTGGAGCTATGGAGCTATGGAGCTCTGGTGCTATGGAGCTATGGAGCTCTGGTGCTATGGAGCTATGGAGCTCTGGTGCTATGGAGCTATGGAGCTCTGGTGCTATGGAGCTATGGAGCTCTGGAAGTATGGAGCTATGGAGCTCTGGAGGTATGGAGCTATGGAGCTCTGGAGGTATGGAGCTATGGAGCCCTGGAGCTATGGAGCCCTGGAGCTATGGAAGTATGGAGCTCTGGTGCTATGGAGCTATGGAGCTCTGGTGCTATGGAGCTATGGAGCTCTGGAGCTATGGAGCTCTGGAGGTATGGAGCTATGGAGCTCTGGAGGTATGGAGCTATGGAGCTATGGAAGTATGGAGCTCTGGTGCTATGGAGCTATGGAGCTCTGGTGCTATGGAGCTATGGAGCTCTGGTGCTATGGAGCTATGGAGCTATGGAGCTCTGGAAGTATGGAGCTCTGGTGCTATGGAGCTATGGAGCTCTGGTGCTATGGAGCTATGGAGCTATGGAGCTCTGGTGCTATGGAGCTATGGAGCTCTGGTGCTATGGAGCTATGGTGCTATGGAGCTCTGGTGCTATGGAGCTATGGAGCTCTGGTGCTATGGAGCTATGGAGCTCTGGAGGTATGGAGCTCTGGAGGTATGGAGCTCTGGAGGTATGGAGCTTTGGAGCCCTGGAGCTCTGGAGGTATGGAGCTATGGTGCTATGGAGCTCTGAAGCCATGGAGCTCTGGTGCTATGGAGCTATGGAGCTCTGGTGCTATGGAGCTATGGAGGTATGGAGCTATGGAGCCCTGGAGCTCTGGAGGTATGGAGCTATGGTGCTATGGAGCTCTGAAGCCATGGAGCTCTGGTGCTATGGAGCTCTGGAGCTCTGGAGGTATGGAGCTCTGGAGGTATGGAGCTATGGAGCCCTGGAGCTCTGGAGGTATGGAGCTATGGTGCTATGGAGCTCTGAAGCCATGGAGCTCTGGTGCTATGGAGCTCTGGAGCTCTGGAGGTATGGAGCTCTGGAGGTATGGAGCTCTGGAGGTATGGAGCTATGGAGCCCTGGAGCTCTGGAGGTATGGAGCTATGGTGCTATGGAGCTCTGAAGCCATGGAGCTCTGGTGCTATGGAGCTCTGGAGGTATGGAGCTCTGGAGGTATGGAGCTCTGGAGGTATGGAGCTATGGAGCCCTGGAGCTCTGGAGGTATGGAGCTATGGTGCTATGGAGCTCTGAAGCCATGGAGCTCTGGTGCTATGGAGCTATGGAGCTCTGGTGCTATGGAGCTATGGAGGTATGGAGCCACCAGCCAGCACCCTCCGTGGCTGGATCAATGGAAGTGTTTTAGGTACCAGGCAGCCAAAGGGCCGAGGCCTCACGCTCGACCACGCCGGCGCAGAGTTCCAGCCGCTCGGATAAGCTCTGTCACTCACCCGCCGCGCAGCCACCGGTAACGGGGAAATGTCGCCGCCTTGTGGACACGCCGTTGTAAATGAATGGGCTTTCGCACTTAGTGCAATTTTCGCCAACTCTCTGACTTAGAGCTATGGAAGTATGGAGCTATGGAGCCACCAGCCACCCAGGCTGGAGCTCTGGAGCTCTGGAGGTATGGAGCTCTGGTGCTATGGAAGTATGGAGCTCTGGTGCTATGGAAGTATGGAGCTATGGAGGTATGGAAGCATGGAGCTATGGAAGTATGGAGCTATGGAGCTCTGGAAGTATGGAGCTATGGAGCTCTGGAGGTATGGAGCCCTGGAGCTATGGAGCCCTGGAGCTATGGAAGTATGGAGCTCTGGTGCTATGGAGCTATGGAGCTCTGGTGCTATGGAGCTATGGAGCTATGGAGCTCTGGAGCTATGGAGCTCTGGAGGTATGGAGCTATGGAGCTATGGAGCTCTGGAGGTATGGAGCTATGGAGCTATGGAAGTATGGAGCTCTGGTGCTATGGAGCTATGGAGCTCTGGTGCTATGGAGCTATGGAGCTCTGGTGCTATGGAGCTATGGAGCTCTGGAAGTATGGAGCTCTGGTGCTATGGAGCTATGGAGCTCTGGTGCTATGGAGCTATGGAGCTCTGGTGCTATGGAGCTCTGGTGCTATGGAGCTCTGGTGCTATGGAGCTATGGAGCTCTGGTGCTATGGAGCTCTGGAGGTATGGAGCTCTGGAGGTATGGAGCTCTGGAGGTATGGAGCTATGGAGCCCTGGAGCTCTGGAGGTATGGAGCTATGGTGCTATGGAGCTCTGAAGCCATGGAGCTCTGGTGCTATGGAGCTATGGAGCTCTGGTGCTATGGAGCTATGGAGCTATGGAGCTCTGGAAGTATGGAGCTCTGGTGCTATGGAGCTATGGAGCTCTGGTGCTATGGAGCTATGGAGCTCTGGTGCTATGGAGCTATGGAGCTCTGGTGCTATGGAGCTCTGGTGCTATGGAGCTCTGGTGCTATGGAGCTCTGGTGCTATGGAGCTATGGAGCTCTGGTGCTATGGAGCTATGGAGCTCTGGAGGTATGGAGCTCTGGAGGTATGGAGCTATGGAGCCCTGGAGCTCTGGAGGTATGGAGCTATGGTGCTATGGAGCTCTGAAGCCATGGAGCTCTGGTGCTATGGAGCTCTGGAGCTCTGGAGGTATGGAGCTCTGGAGGTATGGAGCTATGGAGCCCTGGAGCTCTGGAGGTATGGAGCTATGGTGCTATGGAGCTCTGAAGCCATGGAGCTCTGGTGCTATGGAGCTCTGGAGCTCTGGAGGTATGGAGCTCTGGAGGTATGGAGCTCTGGAGGTATGGAGCTATGGTGCTATGGAGCTCTGAAGCCATGGAGCTCTGGTGCTATGGAGCTATGGAGCTCTGGTGCTATGGAGCTATGGAGGTATGGAGCTATGGAGCCCTGGAGCTCTGGAGGTATGGAGCTATGGTGCTATGGAGCTCTGAAGCCATGGAGCTCTGGTGCTATGGAGCTCTGGAGCTCTGGAGGTATGGAGCTCTGGAGGTATGGAGCTATGGAGCCCTGGAGCTCTGGAGGTATGGAGCTATGGTGCTATGGAGCTCTGAAGCCATGGAGCTCTGGTGCTATGGAGCTCTGGAGCTCTGGAGGTATGGAGCTCTGGAGGTATGGAGCTCTGGAGGTATGGAGCTATGGAGCCCTGGAGCTCTGGAGGTATGGAGCTATGGTGCTATGGAGCTCTGAAGCCATGGAGCTCTGGTGCTATGGAGCTCTGGAGGTATGGAGCTCTGGAGGTATGGAGCTCTGGAGGTATGGAGCTATGGAGCCCTGGAGCTCTGGAGGTATGGAGCTATGGTGCTATGGAGCTCTGAAGCCATGGAGCTCTGGTGCTATGGAGCTATGGAGCTCTGGTGCTATGGAGCTATGGAGGTATGGAGCCACCAGCCAGCACCCTCCGTGGCTGGATCAATGGAAGTGTTTTAGGTACCAGGCAGCCAAAGGGCCGAGGCCTCACGCTCGACCACGCCGGCGCAGAGTTCCAGCCGCTCGGATAAGCTCTGTCACTCACCCGCCGCGCAGCCACCGGTAACGGGGAAATGTCGCCGCCTTGTGGACACGCCGTTGTAAATGAATGGGCTTTCGCACTTAGTGCAATTTTCGCCAACTCTCTGACTTAGAGCTATGGAAGTATGGAGCTATGGAGCCACCAGCCACCCAGGCTGGAGCTCTGGAGCTCTGGAGGTATGGAGCTCTGGTGCTATGGAAGTATGGAGCTCTGGTGCTATGGAAGTATGGAGCTATGGAGGTATGGAAGTATGGAGCTATGGAAGTATGGAGCTATGGAGCTCTGGAAGTATGGAGCTATGGAGCTCTGGAGGTATGGAGCCCTGGAGCTATGGAGCCCTGGAGCTATGGAAGTATGGAGCTCTGGTGCTATGGAGCTATGGAGCTCTGGTGCTATGGAGCTATGGAGCTATGGAGCTCTGGAGCTATGGAGCTCTGGAGGTATGGAGCTATGGAGCTATGGAGCTCTGGAGGTATGGAGCTATGGAGCTATGGAAGTATGGAGCTCTGGTGCTATGGAGCTATGGAGCTCTGGTGCTATGGAGCTATGGAGCTCTGGTGCTATGGAGCTATGGAGCTATGGAGCTCTGGAAGTATGGAGCTCTGGTGCTATGGAGCTATGGAGCTCTGGTGCTATGGAGCTATGGAGCTCTGGTGCTATGGAGCTCTGGTGCTATGGAGCTCTGGTGCTATGGAGCTATGGAGCTCTGGTGCTATGGAGCTCTGGAGGTATGGAGCTCTGGAGGTATGGAGCTCTGGAGGTATGGAGCTATGGAGCCCTGGAGCTCTGGAGGTATGGAGCTATGGTGCTATGGAGCTCTGAAGCCATGGAGCTCTGGTGCTATGGAGCTATGGAGCTCTGGTGCTATGGAGCTATGGAGCTATGGAGCTCTGGAAGTATGGAGCTCTGGTGCTATGGAGCTATGGAGCTCTGGTGCTATGGAGCTATGGAGCTCTGGTGCTATGGAGCTATGGAGCTCTGGTGCTATGGAGCTCTGGTGCTATGGAGCTCTGGTGCTATGGAGCTATGGAGCTCTGGTGCTATGGAGCTATGGAGCTCTGGAGGTATGGAGCTCTGGAGGTATGGAGCTCTGGAGGTATGGAGCTATGGAGCCCTGGAGCTCTGGAGGTATGGAGCTATGGTGCTATGGAGCTCTGAAGCCATGGAGCTCTGGTGCTATGGAGCTCTGGAGCTCTGGAGGTATGGAGCTCTGGAGGTATGGAGCTATGGAGCCCTGGAGCTCTGGAGGTATGGAGCTATGGTGCTACGGAGCTCTGAAGCCATGGAGCTCTGGTGCTATGGAGCTCTGGAGCTCTGGAGGTATGGAGCTCTGGAGGTATGGAGCTCTGGAGGTATGGAGCTATGGAGCCCTGGAGCTCTGGAGGTATGGAGCTATGGTGCTATGGAGCTCTGAAGCCATGGAGCTCTGGTGCTATGGAGCTCTGGAGGTATGGAGCTCTGGAGGTATGGAGCTCTGGAGGTATGGAGCTATGGAGCCCTGGAGCTCTGGAGGTATGGAGCTATGGTGCTATGGAGCTCTGAAGCCATGGAGCTCTGGTGCTATGGAGCTCTGGAGGTATGGAGCTCTGGAGGTATGGAGCTCTGGAGGTATGGAGCTATGGAGCCCTGGAGCTCTGGAGGTATGGAGCTATGGTGCTATGGAGCTCTGAAGCCATGGAGCTCTGGTGCTATGGAGCTATGGAGCTCTGGTGCTATGGAGCTATGGAGGTATGGAGCCACCAGCCAGCACCCTCCGTGGCTGGATCAATGGAAGTGTTTTAGGTACCAGGCAGCCAAAGGGCCGAGGCCTCACGCTCGACCACGCCGGCGCAGAGTTCCAGCCGCTCGGATAAGCTCTGTCACTCACCCGCCGCGCAGCCACCGGTAACGGGGAAATGTCGCCGCCTGGCGGACACGCCGTTGTAAATGAATGGGCTTTCGCACTTAGTGCAATTTTCGCCAACTCTCTGACTTAGAGCTATGGAAGTATGGAGCTATGGAGCCACCAGCCACCCAGGCTGGAGCTATGGAGCTCTGGAGGTATGGAGCTCAGGTGCTATGGAAGTATGGAGCTATGGAGCTATGGAAGTATGGAGCTATGGAGCTATGGAGCTCTGGAAGTATGGAGCTATGGAGCTCTGGAGGTATGGAGCTATGGAGCCCTGGAGCCCTGGAGCTATGGAGCTCTGGTGCTATGGAGGTACGGAGCTCTGGAGGTATGGAGCTCTGGAGGTATGGAGCTATGGAGCTATGGAGCCCTGGAGCTATGGAGCTATGGAGCCCTGGAGCTATGGAGCTATGGAGCCCTGGAGCTATGGAGCTATGGAGCTCTGGTGCTATGGAGCTATGGAGCTCTGGTGCTATGGAGCTATGGAGCTCTGGTGCTATGGAGCTATGGAGCTCTGGTGCTATGGAGCTATGGAGCTCTGGAAGTATGGAGCTATGGAGCTCTGGAGGTATGGAGCTATGGAGCCCTGGAGCTATGGAGCCCTGGAGCTATGGAAGTATGGAGCTCTGGTGCTATGGAGCTATGGAGCTCTGGTGCTATGGAGCTATGGAGCTCTGGAGCTATGGAGCTCTGGAGGTATGGAGCTATGGAGCTATGGAGCTCTGGAGGTATGGAGCTATGGAGCTATGGAAGTATGGAGCTCTGGTGCTATGGAGCTATGGAGCTCTGGTGCTATGGAGCTATGGAGCTCTGGTGCTATGGAGCTATGGAGCTATGGAGCTCTGGAAGTATGGAGCTCTGGTGCTATGGAGCTATGGAGCTCTGGTGCTATGGAGCTATGGAGCTCTGGTGCTATGGAGCTATGGAGCTCTGGTGCTATGGAGCTCTGGTGCTATGGAGCTCTGGTGCTATGGAGCTATGGAGCTCTGGTGCTATGGAGCTATGGAGCTCTGGAGGTATGGAGCTCTGGAGGTATGGAGCTCTGGAGGTATGGAGCTTTGGAGCCCTGGAGCTCTGGAGGTATGGAGCTATGGTGCTATGGAGCTCTGAAGCCATGGAGCTCTGGTGCTATGGAGCTCTGGAGCTCTGGAGGTATGGAGCTCTGGAGGTATGGAGCTATGGAGCCCTGGAGCTCTGGAGGTATGGAGCTATGGTGCTATGGAGCTCTGAAGCCATGGAGCTCTGGTGCTATGGAGCTCTGGAGCTCTGGAGGTATGGAGCTCTGGAGGTATGGAGCTATGGAGCCCTGGAGCTCTGGAGGTATGGAGCTATGGTGCTATGGAGCTCTGAAGCCATGGAGCTCTGGTGCTATGGAGCTCTGGAGCTCTGGAGGTATGGAGCTCTGGAGGTATGGAGCTCTGGAGGTATGGAGCTATGGAGCCCTGGAGCTCTGGAGGTATGGAGCTATGGTGCTATGGAGCTCTGAAGCCATGGAGCTCTGGTGCTATGGAGCTCTGGAGGTATGGAGCTCTGGAGGTATGGAGCTCTGGAGGTATGGAGCTATGGAGCCCTGGAGCTCTGGAGGTATGGAGCTATGGTGCTATGGAGCTCTGAAGCCATGGAGCTCTGGTGCTATGGAGCTCTGGAGGTATGGAGCTCTGGAGGTATGGAGCTCTGGAGGTATGGAGCTATGGAGCCCTGGAGCTCTGGAGGTATGGAGCTATGGTGCTATGGAGCTCTGAAGCCATGGAGCTCTGGTGCTATGGAGCTCTGGAGGTATGGAGCTCTGGAGGTATGGAGCTCTGGAGGTATGGAGCTATGGAGCCCTGGAGCTCTGGAGGTATGGAGCTATGGTGCTATGGAGCTCTGAAGCCATGGAGCTCTGGTGCTATGGAGCTATGGAGCTCTGGTGCTATGGAGCTATGGAGGTATGGAGCCACCAGCCAGCACCCTCCGTGGCTGGATCAATGGAAGTGTTTTAGGTACCAGGCAGCCAAAGGGCCGAGGCCTCACGCTCGACCACGCCGGCGCAGAGTTCCAGCCGCTCGGATAAGCTCTGTCACTCACCCGCCGCGCAGCCACCGGTAACGGGGAAATGTCGCCGCCTTGTGGACACGCCGTTGTAAATGAATGGGCTTTCGCACTTAGTGCAATTTTCGCCAACTCTCTGACTTAGAGCTATGGAAGTATGGAGCTATGGAGCCACCAGCCACCCAGGCTGGAGCTCTGGAGCTCTGGAGGTATGGAGCTCTGGTGCTATGGAAGTATGGAGCTCTGGTGCTATGGAAGTATGGAGCTATGGAGGTATGGAAGTATGGAGCTATGGAAGTATGGAGCTATGGAGCTCTGGAAGTATGGAGCTATGGAGCTCTGGAGGTATGGAGCCCTGGAGCTATGGAGCCCTGGAGCTATGGAAGTATGGAGCTCTGGTGCTATGGAGCTATGGAGCTCTGGTGCTATGGAGCTATGGAGCTATGGAGCTCTGGAGCTATGGAGCTCTGGAGGTATGCAGCTATGGAGCTATGGAGCTCTGGAGGTATGGAGCTATGGAGCTATGGAAGTATGGAGCTCTGGTGCTATGGAGCTATGGAGCTCTGGTGCTATGGAGCTATGGAGCTCTGGTGCTATGGAGCTATGGAGCTATGGAGCTCTGGAAGTATGGAGCTCTGGTGCTATGGAGCTATGGAGCTCTGGTGCTATGGAGCTATGGAGCTCTGGTGCTATGGAGCTATGGAGCTCTGGTGCTATGGAGCTCTGGTGCTATGGAGCTCTGGTGCTATGGAGCTATGGAGCTCTGGTGCTATGGAGCTATGGAGCTCTGGAGGTATGGAGCTCTGGAGGTATGGAGCTCTGGAGGTATGGAGCTATGGAGCCCTGGAGCTCTGGAGGTATGGAGCTATGGTGCTATGGAGCTCTGAAGCCATGGAGCTCTGGTGCTATGGAGCTCTGGAGCTCTGGAGGTATGGAGCTCTGGAGGTATGGAACTATGGAGCCCTGGAGCTCTGGAGGTATGGAGCTATGGAGCTCTGAAGCCATGGAGCTCTGGTGCTATGGAGCTCTGGAGCTCTGGAGGTATGGAGCTCTGGAGGTATGGAGCTCTGGAGGTATGGAGCTATGGAGCCCTGGAGCTCTGGAGGTATGGAGCTATGGTGCTATGGAGCTCTGAAGCCATGGAGCTCTGGTGCTATGGAGCTCTGGAGGTATGGAGCTCTGGAGGTATGGAGCTCTGGAGGTATGGAGCTATGGAGCCCTGGAGCTCTGGAGGTATGGAGCTATGGTGCTATGGAGCTCTGAAGCCATGGAGCTCTGGTGCTATGGAGCTCTGGAGGTATGGAGCTCTGGAGGTATGGAGCTCTGGAGGTATGGAGCTATGGAGCCCTGGAGCTCTGGAGGTATGGAGCTATGGTGCTATGGAGCTCTGAAGCCATGGAGCTCTGGTGCTATGGAGCTCTGGAGGTATGGAGCTCTGGAGGTATGGAGCTCTGGAGGTATGGAGCTATGGAGCCCTGGAGCTCTGGAGGTATGGAGCTATGGTGCTATGGAGCTCTGAAGCCATGGAGCTCTGGTGCTATGGAGCTATGGAGCTCTGGTGCTATGGAACTATGGAGGTATGGAGCCACCAGCCAGCACCCTCCGTGGCTGGATCAATGGAAGTGTTTTAGGTACCAGGCAGCCAAAGGGCCGAGGCCTCACGCTCGACCACGCCGGCGCAGAGTTCCAGCCGCTCGGATAAGCTCTGTCACTCACCCGCCGCGCAGCCACCGGTAACGGGGAAATGTCGCCGCCTGGCGGACACGCCGTTGTAAATGAATGGGCTTTCGCACTTAGTGCAATTTTCGCCAACTCTCTGACTTAGAGCTATGGAAGTATGGAGCTATGGAGCCACCAGCCACCCAGGCTGGAGCTATGGAGCTCTGGAGGTATGGAGCTCAGGTGCTATGGAAGTATGGAGCTATGGAGCTATGGAAGTATGGAGCTATGGAGCTATGGAGCTCTGGAAGTATGGAGCTATGGAGCTCTGGAGGTATGGAGCTATGGAGCCCTGGAGCCCTGGAGCTATGGAGCTCTGGTGCTATGGAGGTATGGAGCTCTGGAGGTATGGAGCTCTGGAGGTATGGAGCTATGGAGCTATGGAGCCCTGGAGCTATGGAGCTATGGAGCCCTGGAGCTATGGAGCTATGGAGCCCTGGAGCTATGGAGCTATGGAGCTCTGGTGCTATGGAGCTATGGAGCTCTGGTGCTATGGAGCTATGGAGCTCTGGTGCTATGGAGCTATGGAGCTCTGGTGCTATGGAGCTATGGAGCTCTGGAAGTATGGAGCTATGGAGCTCTGGAGGTATGGAGCTATGGAGCCCTGGAGCTATGGAGCCCTGGAGCTATGGAAGTATGGAGCTCTGGTGCTATGGAGCTATGGAGCTCTGGTGCTATGGAGCTATGGAGCTCTGGAGCTATGGAGCTCTGGAGGTATGGAGCTATGGAGCTATGGAGCTCTGGAGGTATGGAGCTATGGAGCTATGGAAGTGGAGCTCTGGTGCTATGGAGCTATGGAGCTCTGGTGCTATGGAGCTATGGAGCTCTGGTGCTATGGAGCTATGGAGCTATGGAGCTCTGGAAGTATGGAGCTCTGGTGCTATGGAGCTATGGAGCTCTGGTGCTATGGAGCTATGGAGCTCTGGTGCTATGGAGCTATGGAGCTCTGGTGCTATGGAGCTCTGGTGCTATGGAGCTCTGGTGCTATAGAGCTATGGAGTTCTGGTGCTATGGAGCTATGGAGCTCTGGAGGTATGGAGCTCTGGAGGTATGGAGCTCTGGAGGTATGGAGCTTTGGAGCCCTGGAGCTCTGGAGGTATGGAGCTATGGTGCTATGGAGCTCTGAAGCCATGGAGCTCTGGTGCTATGGAGCTCTGGAGCTCTGGAGGTATGGAGCTCTGGAGGTATGGAGCTATGGAGCCCTGGAGCTCTGGAGCTCTGGAGGTATGGAGCTCTGGTGCTATGGAAGTATGGAGCTCTGGTGCTATGGAAGTATGGAGCTATGGAGGTATGGAAGTATGGAGCTATGGAAGTATGGAGCTATGGAGCTCTGGAAGTATGGAGCTATGGAGCTCTGGAGGTATGGAGCCCTGGAGCTATGGAGCCCTGGAGCTATGGAAGTATGGAGCTCTGGTGCTATGGAGCTATGGAGCTCTGGTGCTATGGAGCTATGGAGCTATGGAGCTCTGGAGCTATGGAGCTCTGGAGGTATGGAGCTATGGAGCTATGGAGCTCTGGAGGTATGGAGCTATGGAGCTATGGAAGTATGGAGCTCTGGTGCTATGGAGCTATGGAGCTCTGGTGCTATGGAGCTATGGAGCTCTGGTGCTATGGAGCTATGGAGCTATGGAGCTCTGGAAGTATGGAGCTCTGGTGCTATGGAGCTATGGAGCTCTGGTGCTATGGAGCTATGGAGCTCTGGTGCTATGGAGCTCTGGTGCTATGGAGCTCTGGTGCTATGGAGCTATGGAGCTCTGGTGCTATGGAGCTCTGGAGGTATGGAGCTCTGGAGGTATGGAGCTCTGGAGGTATGGAGCTATGGAGCCCTGGAGCTCTGGAGGTATGGAGCTATGGTGCTATGGAGCTCTGAAGCCATGGAGCTCTGGTGCTATGGAGCTATGGAGCTCTGGTGCTATGGAGCTATGGAGCTATGGAGCTCTGGAAGTATGGAGCTCTGGTGCTATGGAGCTATGGAGCTCTGGTGCTATGGAGCTATGGAGCTCTGGTGCTATGGAGCTATGGAGCTCTGGTGCTATGGAGCTCTGGTGCTATGGAGCTCTGGTGCTATGGAGCTATGGAGCTCTGGTGCTATGGAGCTATGGAGCTCTGGAGGTATGGAGCTCTGGAGGTATGGAGCTCTGGAGGTATGGAGCTATGGAGCCCTGGAGCTCTGGAGGTATGGAGCTATGGTGCTATGGAGCTCTGAAGCCATGGAGCTCTGGTGCTATGGAGCTCTGGAGCTCTGGAGGTATGGAGCTCTGGAGGTATGGAGCTATGGAGCCCTGGAGCTCTGGAGGTATGGAGCTATGGTGCTATGGAGCTCTGAAGCCATGGAGCTCTGGTGCTATGGAGCTCTGGAGCTCTGGAGGTATGGAGCTCTGGAGGTATGGAGCTCTGGAGGTATGGAGCTATGGAGCCCTGGAGCTCTGGAGGTATGGAGCTATGGTGCTATGGAGCTCTGAAGCCATGGAGCTCTGGTGCTATGGAGCTCTGGAGGTATGGAGCTCTGGAGGTATGGAGCTCTGGAGGTATGGAGCTATGGAGCCCTGGAGCTCTGGAGGTATGGAGCTATGGTGCTATGGAGCTCTGAAGCCATGGAGCTCTGGTGCTATGGAGCTCTGGAGGTATGGAGCTCTGGAGGTATGGAGCTCTGGAGGTATGGAGCTATGGAGCCCTGGAGCTCTGGAGGTATGGAGCTATGGTGCTATGGAGCTCTGAAGCCATGGAGCTCTGGTGCTATGGAGCTATGGAGCTCTGGTGCTATGGAGCTATGGAGGTATGGAGCCACCAGCCAGCACCCTCCGTGGCTGGATCAATGGAAGTGTTTTAGGTACCAGGCAGCCAAAGGGCCGAGGCCTCACGCTCGACCACGCCGGCGCAGAGTTCCAGCCGCTCGGATAAGCTCTGTCACTCACCCGCCGCGCAGCCACCGGTAACGGGGAAATGTCGCCGCCTTGTGGACACGCCGTTGTAAATGAATGGGCTTTCGCACTTAGTGCAATTTTCGCCAACTCTCTGACTGGAGCTCTGGAGGTATGGAGCTCTGGTGCTATGGAAGTATGGAGCTATGGAGCTATGGAAGTATGGAGCTATGGAGCTATGGAGCTCTGGAAGTATGGAGCTATGGAGCTCTGGAGGTATGGAGCTATGGAGCCCTGGAGCCCTGGAGCTATGGAGCCCTGGAGCTATGGAGCTATGGAGCCCTGGAGCTATGGAGCTATGGAGCCCTGGAGCTATGGAGCTATGGAGCTCTGGTGCTATGGAGCTATGGAGCTCTGGTGCTATGGAGCTATGGAGCTCTGGTGCTATGGAGCTATGGAGCTCTGGTGCTATGGAGCTATGGAGCTCTGGAAGTATGGAGCTATGGAGCTCTGGAGGTATGGAGCTATGGAGCTCTGGAGGTATGGAGCTATGGAGCCCTGGAGCTATGGAGCCCTGGAGCTATGGAAGTATGGAGCTCTGGTGCTATGGAGCTATGGAGCTCTGGTGCTATGGAGCTATGGAGCTCTGGAGCTATGGAGCTCTGGAGGTATGGAGCTATGGAGCTCTGGAGGTATGGAGCTATGGAGCTATGGAAGTATGGAGCTCTGGTGCTATGGAGCTATGGAGCTCTGGTGCTATGGAGCTATGGAGCTCTGGTGCTATGGAGCTATGGAGCTATGGAGCTCTGGAAGTATGGAGCTCTGGTGCTATGGAGCTATGGAGCTCTGGTGCTATGGAGCTATGGAGCTATGGAGCTCTGGTGCTATGGAGCTATGGAGCTCTGGTGCTATGGAGCTATGGTGCTATGGAGCTCTGGTGCTATGGAGCTATGGAGCTCTGGTGCTATGGAGCTATGGAGCTCTGGAGGTATGGAGCTCTGGAGGTATGGAGCTCTGGAGGTATGGAGCTTTGGAGCCCTGGAGCTCTGGAGGTATGGAGCTATGGTGCTATGGAGCTCTGAAGCCATGGAGCTCTGGTGCTATGGAGCTATGGAGCTCTGGTGCTATGGAGCTATGGAGGTATGGAGCTATGGAGCCCTGGAGCTCTGGAGGTATGGAGCTATGGTGCTATGGAGCTCTGAAGCCATGGAGCTCTGGTGCTATGGAGCTCTGGAGCTCTGGAGGTATGGAGCTCTGGAGGTATGGAGCTATGGAGCCCTGGAGCTCTGGAGGTATGGAGCTATGGTGCTATGGAGCTCTGAAGCCATGGAGCTCTGGTGCTATGGAGCTCTGGAGCTCTGGAGGTATGGAGCTCTGGAGGTATGGAGCTCTGGAGGTATGGAGCTATGGAGCCCTGGAGCTCTGGAGGTATGGAGCTATGGTGCTATGGAGCTCTGAAGCCATGGAGCTCTGGTGCTATGGAGCTCTGGAGGTATGGAGCTCTGGAGGTATGGAGCTCTGGAGGTATGGAGCTATGGAGCCCTGGAGCTCTGGAGGTATGGAGCTATGGTGCTATGGAGCTCTGAAGCCATGGAGCTCTGGTGCTATGGAGCTATGGAGCTCTGGTGCTATGGAGCTATGGAGGTATGGAGCCACCAGCCAGCACCCTCCGTGGCTGGATCAATGGAAGTGTTTTAGGTACCAGGCAGCCAAAGGGCCGAGGCCTCACGCTCGACCACGCCGGCGCAGAGTTCCAGCCGCTCGGATAAGCTCTGTCACTCACCCGCCGCGCAGCCACCGGTAACGGGGAAATGTCGCCGCCTTGTGGACACGCCGTTGTAAATGAATGGGCTTTCGCACTTAGTGCAATTTTCGCCAACTCTCTGACTTAGAGCTATGGAAGTATGGAGCTATGGAGCCACCAGCCACCCAGGCTGGAGCTCTGGAGCTCTGGAGGTATGGAGCTCTGGTGCTATGGAAGTATGGAGCTCTGGTGCTATGGAAGTATGGAGGTATGGAAGCATGGAGCTATGGAAGTATGGAGCTATGGAGCATACTCCATACTCCATACATAGGAAGTATGGAGCTATGGAGCTCTGGAGGTATGGAGCCCTGGAGCTATGGAGCCCTGGAGCTATGGAAGTATGGAGCTCTGGTGCTATGGAGCTATGGAGCTCTGGTGCTATGGAGCTATGGAGCTATGGAGCTCTGGAGCTATGGAGCTCTGGAGGTATGGAGCTATGGAGCTATGGAGCTCTGGAGGTATGGAGCTATGGAGCTATGGAAGTATGGAGCTCTGGTGCTATGGAGCTATGGAGCTCTGGTGCTATGGAGCTATGGAGCTCTGGTGCTATGGAGCTATGGAGCTCTGGAAGTATGGAGCTCTGGTGCTATGGAGCTATGGAGCTCTGGTGCTATGGAGCTATGGAGCTCTGGTGCTATGGAGCTCTGGTGCTATGGAGCTCTGGTGCTATGGAGCTATGGAGCTCTGGTGCTATGGAGCTCTGGAGGTATGGAGCTCTGGAGGTATGGAGCTCTGGAGGTATGGAGCTATGGAGCCCTGGAGCTCTGGAGGTATGGAGCTATGGTGCTATGGAGCTCTGAAGCCATGGAGCTCTGGTGCTATGGAGCTATGGAGCTCTGGTGCTATGGAGCTATGGAGCTATGGAGCTCTGGAAGTATGGAGCTCTGGTGCTATGGAGCTATGGAGCTCTGGTGCTATGGAGCTATGGAGCTCTGGTGCTATGGAGCTATGGAGCTCTGGTGCTATGGAGCTCTGGTGCTATGGAGCTCTGGTGCTATGGAGCTCTGGTGCTATGGAGCTATGGAGCTCTGGTGCTATGGAGCTATGGAGCTCTGGAGGTATGGAGCTCTGGAGGTATGGAGCTATGGAGCCCTGGAGCTCTGGAGGTATGGAGCTATGGTGCTATGGAGCTCTGAAGCCATGGAGCTCTGGTGCTATGGAGCTCTGGAGCTCTGGAGGTATGGAGCTCTGGAGGTATGGAGCTATGGAGCCCTGGAGCTCTGGAGGTATGGAGCTATGGTGCTATGGAGCTCTGAAGCCATGGAGCTCTGGTGCTATGGAGCTCTGGAGCTCTGGAGGTATGGAGCTCTGGAGGTATGGAGCTCTGGAGGTATGGAGCTATGGTGCTATGGAGCTCTGAAGCCATGGAGCTCTGGTGCTATGGAGCTATGGAGCTCTGGTGCTATGGAGCTATGGAGGTATGGAGCTATGGAGCCCTGGAGCTCTGGAGGTATGGAGCTATGGTGCTATGGAGCTCTGAAGCCATGGAGCTCTGGTGCTATGGAGCTCTGGAGCTCTGGAGGTATGGAGCTCTGGAGGTATGGAGCTATGGAGCCCTGGAGCTCTGGAGGTATGGAGCTATGGTGCTATGGAGCTCTGAAGCCATGGAGCTCTGGTGCTATGGAGCTCTGGAGCTCTGGAGGTATGGAGCTCTGGAGGTATGGAGCTCTGGAGGTATGGAGCTATGGAGCCCTGGAGCTCTGGAGGTATGGAGCTATGGTGCTATGGAGCTCTGAAGCCATGGAGCTCTGGTGCTATGGAGCTCTGGAGGTATGGAGCTCTGGAGGTATGGAGCTCTGGAGGTATGGAGCTATGGAGCCCTGGAGCTCTGGAGGTATGGAGCTATGGTGCTATGGAGCTCTGAAGCCATGGAGCTCTGGTGCTATGGAGCTATGGAGCTCTGGTGCTATGGAGCTATGGAGGTATGGAGCCACCAGCCAGCACCCTCCGTGGCTGGATCAATGGAAGTGTTTTAGGTACCAGGCAGCCAAAGGGCCGAGGCCTCACGCTCGACCACGCCGGCGCAGAGTTCCAGCCGCTCGGATAAGCTCTGTCACTCACCCGCCGCGCAGCCACCGGTAACGGGGAAATGTCGCCGCCTTGTGGACACGCCGTTGTAAATGAATGGGCTTTCGCACTTAGTGCAATTTTCGCCAACTCTCTGACTTAGAGCTATGGAAGTATGGAGCTATGGAGCCACCAGCCACCCAGGCTGGAGCTCTGGAGCTCTGGAGGTATGGAGCTCTGGTGCTATGGAAGTATGGAGCTCTGGTGCTATGGAAGTATGGAGCTATGGAGGTATGGAAGTATGGAGCTATGGAAGTATGGAGCTATGGAGCTCTGGAAGTATGGAGCTATGGAGCTCTGGAGGTATGGAGCCCTGGAGCTATGGAGCCCTGGAGCTATGGAAGTATGGAGCTCTGGTGCTATGGAGCTATGGAGCTCTGGTGCTATGGAGCTATGGAGCTATGGAGCTCTGGAGCTATGGAGCTCTGGAGGTATGGAGCTATGGAGCTATGGAGCTCTGGAGGTATGGAGCTATGGAGCTATGGAAGTATGGAGCTCTGGTGCTATGGAGCTATGGAGCTCTGGTGCTATGGAGCTATGGAGCTCTGGTGCTATGGAGCTATGGAGCTATGGAGCTCTGGAAGTATGGAGCTCTGGTGCTATGGAGCTATGGAGCTCTGGTGCTATGGAGCTATGGAGCTCTGGTGCTATGGAGCTCTGGTGCTATGGAGCTCTGGTGCTATGGAGCTATGGAGCTCTGGTGCTATGGAGCTCTGGAGGTATGGAGCTCTGGAGGTATGGAGCTCTGGAGGTATGGAGCTATGGAGCCCTGGAGCTCTGGAGGTATGGAGCTATGGTGCTATGGAGCTCTGAAGCCATGGAGCTCTGGTGCTATGGAGCTATGGAGCTCTGGTGCTATGGAGCTATGGAGCTATGGAGCTCTGGAAGTATGGAGCTCTGGTGCTATGGAGCTATGGAGCTCTGGTGCTATGGAGCTATGGAGCTCTGGTGCTATGGAGCTATGGAGCTCTGGTGCTATGGAGCTCTGGTGCTATGGAGCTCTGGTGCTATGGAGCTATGGAGCTCTGGTGCTATGGAGCTATGGAGCTCTGGAGGTATGGAGCTCTGGAGGTATGGAGCTCTGGAGGTATGGAGCTATGGAGCCCTGGAGCTCTGGAGGTATGGAGCTATGGTGCTATGGAGCTCTGAAGCCATGGAGCTCTGGTGCTATGGAGCTCTGGAGCTCTGGAGGTATGGAGCTCTGGAGGTATGGAGCTATGGAGCCCTGGAGCTCTGGAGGTATGGAGCTATGGTGCTACGGAGCTCTGAAGCCATGGAGCTCTGGTGCTATGGAGCTCTGGAGCTCTGGAGGTATGGAGCTCTGGAGGTATGGAGCTCTGGAGGTATGGAGCTATGGAGCCCTGGAGCTCTGGAGGTATGGAGCTATGGTGCTATGGAGCTCTGAAGCCATGGAGCTCTGGTGCTATGGAGCTCTGGAGGTATGGAGCTCTGGAGGTATGGAGCTCTGGAGGTATGGAGCTATGGAGCCCTGGAGCTCTGGAGGTATGGAGCTATGGTGCTATGGAGCTCTGAAGCCATGGAGCTCTGGTGCTATGGAGCTCTGGAGGTATGGAGCTCTGGAGGTATGGAGCTCTGGAGGTATGGAGCTATGGAGCCCTGGAGCTCTGGAGGTATGGAGCTATGGTGCTATGGAGCTCTGAAGCCATGGAGCTCTGGTGCTATGGAGCTATGGAGCTCTGGTGCTATGGAGCTATGGAGGTATGGAGCCACCAGCCAGCACCCTCCGTGGCTGGATCAATGGAAGTGTTTTAGGTACCAGGCAGCCAAAGGGCCGAGGCCTCACGCTCGACCACGCCGGCGCAGAGTTCCAGCCGCTCGGATAAGCTCTGTCACTCACCCGCCGCGCAGCCACCGGTAACGGGGAAATGTCGCCGCCTGGCGGACACGCCGTTGTAAATGAATGGGCTTTCGCACTTAGTGCAATTTTCGCCAACTCTCTGACTTAGAGCTATGGAAGTATGGAGCTATGGAGCCACCAGCCACCCAGGCTGGAGCTATGGAGCTCTGGAGGTATGGAGCTCAGGTGCTATGGAAGTATGGAGCTATGGAGCTATGGAAGTATGGAGCTATGGAGCTATGGAGCTCTGGAAGTATGGAGCTATGGAGCTCTGGAGGTATGGAGCTATGGAGCCCTGGAGCCCTGGAGCTATGGAGCTCTGGTGCTATGGAGGTACGGAGCTCTGGAGGTATGGAGCTCTGGAGGTATGGAGCTATGGAGCTATGGAGCCCTGGAGCTATGGAGCTATGGAGCCCTGGAGCTATGGAGCTATGGAGCCCTGGAGCTATGGAGCTATGGAGCTCTGGTGCTATGGAGCTATGGAGCTCTGGTGCTATGGAGCTATGGAGCTCTGGTGCTATGGAGCTATGGAGCTCTGGTGCTATGGAGCTATGGAGCTCTGGAAGTATGGAGCTATGGAGCTCTGGAGGTATGGAGCTATGGAGCCCTGGAGCTATGGAGCCCTGGAGCTATGGAAGTATGGAGCTCTGGTGCTATGGAGCTATGGAGCTCTGGTGCTATGGAGCTATGGAGCTCTGGAGCTATGGAGCTCTGGAGGTATGGAGCTATGGAGCTATGGAGCTCTGGAGGTATGGAGCTATGGAGCTATGGAAGTATGGAGCTCTGGTGCTATGGAGCTATGGAGCTCTGGTGCTATGGAGCTATGGAGCTCTGGTGCTATGGAGCTATGGAGCTATGGAGCTCTGGAAGTATGGAGCTCTGGTGCTATGGAGCTATGGAGCTCTGGTGCTATGGAGCTATGGAGCTCTGGTGCTATGGAGCTATGGAGCTCTGGTGCTATGGAGCTCTGGTGCTATGGAGCTCTGGTGCTATGGAGCTATGGAGCTCTGGTGCTATGGAGCTATGGAGCTCTGGAGGTATGGAGCTCTGGAGGTATGGAGCTCTGGAGGTATGGAGCTTTGGAGCCCTGGAGCTCTGGAGGTATGGAGCTATGGTGCTATGGAGCTCTGAAGCCATGGAGCTCTGGTGCTATGGAGCTCTGGAGCTCTGGAGGTATGGAGCTCTGGAGGTATGGAGCTATGGAGCCCTGGAGCTCTGGAGGTATGGAGCTATGGTGCTATGGAGCTCTGAAGCCATGGAGCTCTGGTGCTATGGAGCTCTGGAGCTCTGGAGGTATGGAGCTCTGGAGGTATGGAGCTATGGAGCCCTGGAGCTCTGGAGGTATGGAGCTATGGTGCTATGGAGCTCTGAAGCCATGGAGCTCTGGTGCTATGGAGCTCTGGAGCTCTGGAGGTATGGAGCTCTGGAGGTATGGAGCTCTGGAGGTATGGAGCTATGGAGCCCTGGAGCTCTGGAGGTATGGAGCTATGGTGCTATGGAGCTCTGAAGCCATGGAGCTCTGGTGCTATGGAGCTCTGGAGGTATGGAGCTCTGGAGGTATGGAGCTCTGGAGGTATGGAGCTATGGAGCCCTGGAGCTCTGGAGGTATGGAGCTATGGTGCTATGGAGCTCTGAAGCCATGGAGCTCTGGTGCTATGGAGCTCTGGAGGTATGGAGCTCTGGAGGTATGGAGCTCTGGAGGTATGGAGCTATGGAGCCCTGGAGCTCTGGAGGTATGGAGCTATGGTGCTATGGAGCTCTGAAGCCATGGAGCTCTGGTGCTATGGAGCTCTGGAGGTATGGAGCTCTGGAGGTATGGAGCTCTGGAGGTATGGAGCTATGGAGCCCTGGAGCTCTGGAGGTATGGAGCTATGGTGCTATGGAGCTCTGAAGCCATGGAGCTCTGGTGCTATGGAGCTATGGAGCTCTGGTGCTATGGAGCTATGGAGGTATGGAGCCACCAGCCAGCACCCTCCGTGGCTGGATCAATGGAAGTGTTTTAGGTACCAGGCAGCCAAAGGGCCGAGGCCTCACGCTCGACCACGCCGGCGCAGAGTTCCAGCCGCTCGGATAAGCTCTGTCACTCACCCGCCGCGCAGCCACCGGTAACGGGGAAATGTCGCCGCCTTGTGGACACGCCGTTGTAAATGAATGGGCTTTCGCACTTAGTGCAATTTTCGCCAACTCTCTGACTTAGAGCTATGGAAGTATGGAGCTATGGAGCCACCAGCCACCCAGGCTGGAGCTCTGGAGCTCTGGAGGTATGGAGCTCTGGTGCTATGGAAGTATGGAGCTCTGGTGCTATGGAAGTATGGAGCTATGGAGGTATGGAAGTATGGAGCTATGGAAGTATGGAGCTATGGAGCTCTGGAAGTATGGAGCTATGGAGCTCTGGAGGTATGGAGCCCTGGAGCTATGGAGCCCTGGAGCTATGGAAGTATGGAGCTCTGGTGCTATGGAGCTATGGAGCTCTGGTGCTATGGAGCTATGGAGCTATGGAGCTCTGGAGCTATGGAGCTCTGGAGGTATGCAGCTATGGAGCTATGGAGCTCTGGAGGTATGGAGCTATGGAGCTATGGAAGTATGGAGCTCTGGTGCTATGGAGCTATGGAGCTCTGGTGCTATGGAGCTATGGAGCTCTGGTGCTATGGAGCTATGGAGCTATGGAGCTCTGGAAGTATGGAGCTCTGGTGCTATGGAGCTATGGAGCTCTGGTGCTATGGAGCTATGGAGCTCTGGTGCTATGGAGCTATGGAGCTCTGGTGCTATGGAGCTCTGGTGCTATGGAGCTCTGGTGCTATGGAGCTATGGAGCTCTGGTGCTATGGAGCTATGGAGCTCTGGAGGTATGGAGCTCTGGAGGTATGGAGCTCTGGAGGTATGGAGCTATGGAGCCCTGGAGCTCTGGAGGTATGGAGCTATGGTGCTATGGAGCTCTGAAGCCATGGAGCTCTGGTGCTATGGAGCTCTGGAGCTCTGGAGGTATGGAGCTCTGGAGGTATGGAACTATGGAGCCCTGGAGCTCTGGAGGTATGGAGCTATGGAGCTCTGAAGCCATGGAGCTCTGGTGCTATGGAGCTCTGGAGCTCTGGAGGTATGGAGCTCTGGAGGTATGGAGCTCTGGAGGTATGGAGCTATGGAGCCCTGGAGCTCTGGAGGTATGGAGCTATGGTGCTATGGAGCTCTGAAGCCATGGAGCTCTGGTGCTATGGAGCTCTGGAGGTATGGAGCTCTGGAGGTATGGAGCTCTGGAGGTATGGAGCTATGGAGCCCTGGAGCTCTGGAGGTATGGAGCTATGGTGCTATGGAGCTCTGAAGCCATGGAGCTCTGGTGCTATGGAGCTCTGGAGGTATGGAGCTCTGGAGGTATGGAGCTCTGGAGGTATGGAGCTATGGAGCCCTGGAGCTCTGGAGGTATGGAGCTATGGTGCTATGGAGCTCTGAAGCCATGGAGCTCTGGTGCTATGGAGCTATGGAGCTCTGGTGCTATGGAGCTATGGAGGTATGGAGCCACCAGCCAGCACCCTCCGTGGCTGGATCAATGGAAGTGTTTTAGGTACCAGGCAGCCAAAGGGCCGAGGCCTCACGCTCGACCACGCCGGCGCAGAGTTCCAGCCGCTCGGATAAGCTCTGTCACTCACCCGCCGCGCAGCCACCGGTAACGGGGAAATGTCGCCGCCTTGTGGACACGCCGTTGTAAATGAATGGGCTTTCGCACTTAGTGCAATTTTCGCCAACTCTCTGACTTAGAGCTATGGAAGTATGGAGCTATGGAGCCACCAGCCACCCAGGCTGGAGCTCTGGAGCTCTGGAGGTATGGAGCTCTGGTGCTATGGAAGTATGGAGCTCTGGTGCTATGGAAGTATGGAGCTATGGAGGTATGGAAGTATGGAGCTATGGAAGTATGGAGCTATGGAGCTCTGGAAGTATGGAGCTATGGAGCTCTGGAGGTATGGAGCCCTGGAGCTATGGAAGTATGGAGCTCTGGTGCTATGGAGCTATGGAGCTCTGGTGCTATGGAGCTATGGAGCTATGGAGCTCTGGAGCTATGGAGCTCTGGAGGTATGGAGCTATGGAGCTATGGAGCTCTGGAGGTATGGAGCTATGGAGCTATGGAAGTATGGAGCTCTGGTGCTATGGAGCTATGGAGCTCTGGTGCTATGGAGCTATGGAGCTCTGGTGCTATGGAGCTATGGAGCTATGGAGCTCTGGAAGTATGGAGCTCTGGTGCTATGGAGCTATGGAGCTCTGGTGCTATGGAGCTATGGAGCTCTGGTGCTATGGAGCTCTGGTGCTATGGAGCTCTGGTGCTATGGAGCTATGGAGCTCTGGTGCTATGGAGCTCTGGAGGTATGGAGCTCTGGAGGTATGGAGCTCTGGAGGTATGGAGCTATGGAGCCCTGGAGCTCTGGAGGTATGGAGCTATGGTGCTATGGAGCTCTGAAGCCATGGAGCTCTGGTGCTATGGAGCTATGGAGCTCTGGTGCTATGGAGCTATGGAGCTATGGAGCTCTGGAAGTATGGAGCTCTGGTGCTATGGAGCTATGGAGCTCTGGTGCTATGGAGCTATGGAGCTCTGGTGCTATGGAGCTATGGAGCTCTGGTGCTATGGAGCTCTGGTGCTATGGAGCTCTGGTGCTATGGAGCTATGGAGCTCTGGTGCTATGGAGCTATGGAGCTCTGGAGGTATGGAGCTCTGGAGGTATGGAGCTCTGGAGGTATGGAGCTATGGAGCCCTGGAGCTCTGGAGGTATGGAGCTATGGTGCTATGGAGCTCTGAAGCCATGGAGCTCTGGTGCTATGGAGCTCTGGAGCTCTGGAGGTATGGAGCTCTGGAGGTATGGAGCTATGGAGCCCTGGAGCTCTGGAGGTATGGAGCTATGGTGCTATGGAGCTCTGAAGCCATGGAGCTCTGGTGCTATGGAGCTCTGGAGCTCTGGAGGTATGGAGCTCTGGAGGTATGGAGCTCTGGAGGTATGGAGCTATGGAGCCCTGGAGCTCTGGAGGTATGGAGCTATGGTGCTATGGAGCTCTGAAGCCATGGAGCTCTGGTGCTATGGAGCTCTGGAGGTATGGAGCTCTGGAGGTATGGAGCTCTGGAGGTATGGAGCTATGGAGCCCTGGAGCTCTGGAGGTATGGAGCTATGGTGCTATGGAGCTCTGAAGCCATGGAGCTCTGGTGCTATGGAGCTCTGGAGGTATGGAGCTCTGGAGGTATGGAGCTCTGGAGGTATGGAGCTATGGAGCCCTGGAGCTCTGGAGGTATGGAGCTATGGTGCTATGGAGCTCTGAAGCCATGGAGCTCTGGTGCTATGGAGCTATGGAGCTCTGGTGCTATGGAGCTATGGAGGTATGGAGCCACCAGCCAGCACCCTCCGTGGCTGGATCAATGGAAGTGTTTTAGGTACCAGGCAGCCAAAGGGCCGAGGCCTCACGCTCGACCACGCCGGCGCAGAGTTCCAGCCGCTCGGATAAGCTCTGTCACTCACCCGCCGCGCAGCCACCGGTAACGGGGAAATGTCGCCGCCTTGTGGACACGCCGTTGTAAATGAATGGGCTTTCGCACTTAGTGCAATTTTCGCCAACTCTCTGACTGGAGCTATGGAAGTATGGAGCTATGGAGCCACCAGCCACCCAGGCTGGAGCTATGGAGCTCTGGAGGTATGGAGCTCTGGTGCTATGGAAGTATGGAGCTATGGAGCTATGGAAGTATGGAGCTATGGAGCTATGGAGCTCTGGTGCTATGGAGCTCTGGAGCTCTGGAGGTAAGGAGCTCTGGAGGTATGGAGCTATGGAGCCCTGGAGCTCTGGAGGTATGGAGCTATGGTGCTATGGTGCTATGGAGCTCTGAAGCCATGGAGCTCTGGTGCTATGGAGCTCTGGAGGTATGGAGCTATGGAGCTATGGAGCTCTGGAAGTATGGAGCTCTGGTGCTATGGAGCTATGGAGCTCTGGTGCTATGGAGCTATGGAGCTCTGGTGCTATGGAGCTATGGAGCTCTGGTGCTATGGAGCTCTGGTGCTATGGAGCTCTGGTGCTATGGAGCTATGGAGCTCTGGTGCTATGGAGCTATGGAGCTCTGGAGGTATGGAGCTCTGGTGGTATGGAGCTCTGGAGGTATGGAGCTTTGGAGCCCTGGAGCTCTGGAGGTATGGAGCTATGGTGCTATGGAGCTCTGAAGCCATGGAGCTCTGGTGCTATGGAGCTCTGGAGCTCTGGAGGTATGGAGCTCTGGAGGTATGGAGCTATGGAGCCCTGGAGCTCTGGAGGTATGGAGCTATGGTGCTATGGAGCTCTGAAGCCATGGAGCTCTGGTGCTATGGAGCTCTGGAGCTCTGGAGGTAAGGAGCTCTGGAGGTATGGAGCTATGGAGCCCTGGAGCTCTGGAGGTATGGAGCTATGGTGCTATGGTGCTATGGAGCTCTGAAGCCATGGAGCTCTGGTGCTATGGAGCTCTGGAGGTATGGAGCTCTGGAGGTATGGAGCTCTGGAGGTATGGAGCTATGGAGCCCTGGAGCTCTGGAGGTATGGAGCTATGGTGCTATGGAGCTCTGAAGCCATGGAGCTCTGGTGCTATGGAGCTCTGGAGGTATGGAGCTCTGGAGGTATGGAGCTCTGGAGGTATGGAGCTATGGAGCCCTGGAGCTCTGGAGGTATGGAGCTATGGTGCTATGGAGCTCTGAAGCCATGGAGCTCTGGTGCTATGGAGCTATGGAGCTCTGGTGCTATGGAGCTATGGAGGTATGGAGCCACCAGCCAGCACCCTCCGTGGCTGGATCAATGGAAGTGTTTTAGGTACCAGGCAGCCAAAGGGCCGAGGCCTCACGCTCGACCACGCCGGCGCAGAGTTCCAGCCGCTCGGATAAGCTCTGTCACTCACCCGCCGCGCAGCCACCGGTAACGGGGAAATGTCGCCGCCTGGCGGACACGCCGTTGTAAATGAATGGGCTTTCGCACTTAGTGCAATTTTCGCCAACTCTCTGACTTAGAGCTATGGAAGTATGGAGCTATGGAGCCACCAGCCACCCAGGCTGGAGCTATGGAGCTCTGGAGGTATGGAGCTCAGGTGCTATGGAAGTATGGAGCTATGGAGCTATGGAAGTATGGAGCTATGGAGCTATGGAGCTCTGGAAGTATGGAGCTATGGAGCTCTGGAGGTATGGAGCTATGGAGCCCTGGAGCCCTGGAGCTATGGAGCTCTGGTGCTATGGAGGTATGGAGCTCTGGAGGTATGGAGCTCTGGAGGTATGGAGCTATGGAGCTATGGAGCCCTGGAGCTATGGAGCTATGGAGCCCTGGAGCTATGGAGCTATGGAGCCCTGGAGCTATGGAGCTATGGAGCTCTGGTGCTATGGAGCTATGGAGCTCTGGTGCTATGGAGCTATGGAGCTCTGGTGCTATGGAGCTATGGAGCTCTGGTGCTATGGAGCTATGGAGCTCTGGAAGTATGGAGCTATGGAGCTCTGGAGGTATGGAGCTATGGAGCCCTGGAGCTATGGAGCCCTGGAGCTATGGAAGTATGGAGCTCTGGTGCTATGGAGCTATGGAGCTCTGGTGCTATGGAGCTATGGAGCTCTGGAGCTATGGAGCTATGGAGCTCTGGAGGTATGGAGCTATGGAGCTATGGAGCTCTGGAGGTATGGAGCTATGGAGCTATGGAAGTATGGAGCTCTGGTGCTATGGAGCTATGGAGCTCTGGTGCTATGGAGCTATGGAGCTCTGGTGCTATGGAGCTATGGAGCTATGGAGCTCTGGAAGTATGGAGCTCTGGTGCTATGGAGCTATGGAGCTCTGGTGCTATGGAGCTATGGAGCTCTGGTGCTATGGAGCTATGGAGCTCTGGTGCTATGGAGCTCTGGTGCTATGGAGCTCTGGTGCTATGGAGCTATGGAGCTCTGGTGCTATGGAGCTATGGAGCTCTGGAGGTATGGAGCTCTGGAGGTATGGAGCTCTGGAGGTATGGAGCTTTGGAGCCCTGGAGCTCTGGAGGTATGGAGCTATGGTGCTATGGAGCTCTGAAGCCATGGAGCTCTGGTGCTATGGAGCTCTGGAGCTCTGGAGGTATGGAGCTCTGGAGGTATGGAGCTATGGAGCCCTGGAGCTCTGGAGGTATGGAGCTATGGTGCTATGGAGCTCTGAAGCCATGGAGCTCTGGTGCTATGGAGCTCTGGAGCTCTGGAGGTATGGAGCTCTGGAGGTATGGAGCTATGGAGCCCTGGAGCTCTGGAGGTATGGAGCTATGGTGCTATGGAGCTCTGAAGCCATGGAGCTCTGGTGCTATGGAGCTCTGGAGCTCTGGAGGTATGGAGCTCTGGAGGTATGGAGCTATGGAGCCCTGGAGCTCTGGAGGTATGGAGCTATGGTGCTATGGAGCTCTGAAGCCATGGAGCTCTGGTGCTATGGAGCTCTGGAGCTCTGGAGGTATGGAGCTCTGGAGGTATGGAGCTCTGGAGGTATGGAGCTATGGAGCCCTGGAGCTCTGGAGGTATGGAGCTATGGTGCTATGGAGCTCTGAAGCCATGGAGCTCTGGTGCTATGGAGCTCTGGAGGTATGGAGCTCTGGAGGTATGGAGCTCTGGAGGTATGGAGCTATGGAGCCCTGGAGCTCTGGAGGTATGGAGCTATGGTGCTATGGAGCTCTGAAGCCATGGAGCTCTGGTGCTATGGAGCTCTGGAGGTATGGAGCTCTGGAGGTATGGAGCTCTGGAGGTATGGAGCTATGGAGCCCTGGAGCTCTGGAGGTATGGAGCTATGGTGCTATGGAGCTCTGAAGCCATGGAGCTCTGGTGCTATGGAGCTCTGGAGGTATGGAGCTCTGGAGGTATGGAGCTCTGGAGGTATGGAGCTATGGAGCCCTGGAGCTCTGGAGGTATGGAGCTATGGTGCTATGGAGCTCTGAAGCCATGGAGCTCTGGTGCTATGGAGCTCTGGAGGTATGGAGCTCTGGAGGTATGGAGCTCTGGAGGTATGGAGCTATGGAGCCCTGGAGCTCTGGAGGTATGGAGCTATGGTGCTATGGAGCTCTGAAGCCATGGAGCTCTGGTGCTATGGAGCTATGGAGCTCTGGTGCTATGGAGCTATGGAGGTATGGAGCCACCAGCCAGCACCCTCCGTGGCTGGATCAATGGAAGTGTTTTAGGTACCAGGCAGCCAAAGGGCCGAGGCCTCACGCTCGACCACGCCGGCGCAGAGTTCCAGCCGCTCGGATAAGCTCTGTCACTCACCCGCCGCGCAGCCACCGGTAACGGGGAAATGTCGCCGCCTGGCGGACACGCCGTTGTAAATGAATGGGCTTTCGCACTTAGTGCAATTTTCGCCAACTCTCTGACTTAGAGCTATGGAAGTATGGAGCTATGGAGCCACCAGCCACCCAGGCTGGAGCTATGGAGCTCTGGAGGTATGGAGCTCAGGTGCTATGGAAGTATGGAGCTATGGAGCTATGGAAGTATGGAGCTATGGAGCTATGGAGCTCTGGAAGTATGGAGCTATGGAGCTCTGGAGGTATGGAGCTATGGAGCCCTGGAGCCCTGGAGCTATGGAGCTCTGGTGCTATGGAGGTATGGAGCTCTGGAGGTATGGAGCTCTGGAGGTATGGAGCTATGGAGCTATGGAGCCCTGGAGCTATGGAGCTATGGAGCCCTGGAGCTATGGAGCTATGGAGCCCTGGAGCTATGGAGCTATGGAGCTCTGGTGCTATGGAGCTATGGAGCTCTGGTGCTATGGAGCTATGGAGCTCTGGTGCTATGGAGCTATGGAGCTCTGGTGCTATGGAGCTATGGAGCTCTGGAAGTATGGAGCTATGGAGCTCTGGAGGTATGGAGCTATGGAGCCCTGGAGCTATGGAGCCCTGGAGCTATGGAAGTATGGAGCTCTGGTGCTATGGAGCTATGGAGCTCTGGTGCTATGGAGCTATGGAGCTCTGGAGCTATGGAGCTCTGGAGGTATGGAGCTATGGAGCTATGGAGCTCTGGAGGTATGGAGCTATGGAGCTATGGAAGTATGGAGCTCTGGTGCTATGGAGCTATGGAGCTCTGGTGCTATGGAGCTATGGAGCTCTGGTGCTATGGAGCTATGGAGCTATGGAGCTCTGGAAGTATGGAGCTCTGGTGCTATGGAGCTATGGAGCTCTGGTGCTATGGAGCTATGGAGCTCTGGTGCTATGGAGCTATGGAGCTCTGGTGCTATGGAGCTCTGGTGCTATGGAGCTCTGGTGCTTTGGAGCTATGGAGCTCTGGTGCTATGGAGCTATGGAGCTCTGGAGGTATGGAGCTCTGGAGGTATGGAGCTCTGGAGGTATGGAGCTTTGGAGCCCTGGAGCTCTGGAGGTATGGAGCTATGGTGCTATGGAGCTATGGAGCTCTGGAGGTATGGAGCTCTGGAGGTATGGAGCTCTGGAGGTATGGAGCTTTGGAGCCCTGGAGCTCTGGAGGTATGGAGCTATGGTGCTATGGAGCTCTGAAGCCATGGAGCTCTGGTGCTATGGAGCTCTGGAGCTCTGGAGGTATGGAGCTCTGGAGGTATGGAGCTATGGAGCCCTGGAGCTCTGGAGGTATGGAGCTATGGTGCTATGGAGCTCTGAAGCCATGGAGCTCTGGTGCTATGGAGCTCTGGAGCTCTGGAGGTATGGAGCTCTGGAGGTATGGAGCTATGGAGCCCTGGAGCTCTGGAGGTATGGAGCTATGGTGCTATGGAGCTCTGAAGCCATGGAGCTCTGGTGCTATGGAGCTCTGGAGCTCTGGAGGTATGGAGCTCTGGAGGTATGGAGCTCTGGAGGTATGGAGCTATGGAGCCCTGGAGCTCTGGAGGTATGGAGCTATGGTGCTATGGAGCTCTGAAGCCATGGAGCTCTGGTGCTATGGAGCTCTGGAGGTATGGAGCTCTGGAGGTATGGAGCTCTGGAGGTATGGAGCTATGGAGCCCTGGAGCTCTGGAGGTATGGAGCTATGGTGCTATGGAGCTCTGAAGCCATGGAGCTCTGGTGCTATGGAGCTCTGGAGGTATGGTGCTATGGAGCTATGGAGGTATGGAGCCACCAGCCAGCACCCTCCGTGGCTGGATCAATGGAAGTGTTTTAGGTACCAGGCAGCCAAAGGGCCGAGGCCTCACGCTCGACCACGCCGGCGCAGAGTTCCAGCAGCTCGGATAAGCTCTGTCACTCACCCGCCGCGCAGCCACCGGTAACGGGGAAATGTCGCCGCCTTGTGGACACGCCGTTGTAAATGAATGGGCTTTCGCACTTAGTGCAATTTTCGCCAACTCTCTGACTTAGAGCTATGGAAGTATGGAGCTATGGAGCCACCAGCCACCCAGGCTGGAGCTCTGGAGCTCTGGAGGTATGGAGCTCTGGTGCTATGGAAGTATGGAGCTCTGGTGCTATGGAAGTATGGAGCTATGGAGGTATGGAAGTATGGAGCTATGGAAGTATGGAGCTATGGAGCTCTGGAAGTATGGAGCTATGGAGCTCTGGAGGTATGGAGCCCTGGAGCTATGGAGGTCCTGGAGCTATGGAAGTATGGAGCTCTGGTGCTATGGAGCTATGGAGCTCTGGTGCTATGGAGCTATGGAGCTATGGAGCTCTGGAGCTATGGAGCTCTGGAGGTATGCAGCTATGGAGCTATGGAGCTCTGGAGGTATGGAGCTATGGAGCTATGGAAGTATGGAGCTCTGGTGCTATGGAGCTATGGAGCTCTGGTGCTATGGAGCTATGGAGCTCTGGTGCTATGGAGCTATGGAGCTATGGAGCTCTGGAAGTATGGAGCTCTGGTGCTATGGAGCTATGGAGCTCTGGTGCTATGGAGCTATGGAGCTCTGGTGCTATGGAGCTATGGAGCTCTGGTGCTATGGAGCTCTGGTGCTATGGAGCTCTGGTGCTATGGAGCTATGGAGCTCTGGTGCTATGGAGCTATGGAGCTCTGGAGGTATGGAGCTCTGGAGGTATGGAGCTCTGGAGGTATGGAGCTATGGAGCCCTGGAGCTCTGGAGGTATGGAGCTATGGTGCTATGGAGCTCTGAAGCCATGGAGCTCTGGTGCTATGGAGCTCTGGAGCTCTGGAGGTATGGAGCTCTGGAGGTATGGAGCTATGGAGCCCTGGAGCTCTGGAGGTATGGAGCTATGGAGCTCTGAAGCCATGGAGCTCTGGTGCTATGGAGCTATGGAGCTCTGGTGCTATGGAGCTATGGAGCTCTGGTGCTATGGAGCTATGGAGGTATGGAGCCACCAGCCAGCACCCTCCGTGGCTGGATCAATGGAAGTGTTTTAGGTACCAGGCAGCCAAAGGGCCGAGGCCTCACGCTCGACCACGCCGGCGCAGAGTTCCAGCCGCTCGGATAAGCTCTGTCACTCACCCGCCGCGCAGCCACCGGTAACGGGGAAATGTCGCCGCCTGGCGGACACGCCGTTGTAAATGAATGGGCTTTCGCACTTAGTGCAATTTTCGCCAACTCTCTGACTTAGAGCTATGGAAGTATGGAGCTATGGAGCCACCAGCCACCCAGGCTGGAGCTATGGAGCTCTGGAGGTATGGAGCTCAGGTGCTATGGAAGTATGGAGCTATGGAGCTATGGAAGTATGGAGCTATGGAGCTATGGAGCTCTGGAAGTATGGAGCTATGGAGCTCTGGAGGTATGGAGCTATGGAGCTCTGGTGCTATGGAGCTATGGAGCTCTGGTGCTATGGAGCTATGGAGCTATGGAGCTCTGGAAGTATGGAGCTCTGGTGCTATGGAGCTATGGAGCTCTGGTGCTATGGAGCTATGGAGCTCTGGTGCTATGGAGCTATGGAGCTCTGGTGCTATGGAGCTCTGGTGCTATGGAGCTCTGGTGCTATGGAGCTATGGAGCTCTGGTGCTATGGAGCTATGGAGCTCTGGAGGTATGGAGCTCTGGAGGTATGGAGCTCTGGAGGTATGGAGCTATGGAGCCCTGGAGCTCTGGAGGTATGGAGCTATGGTGCTATGGAGCTCTGAAGCCATGGAGCTCTGGTGCTATGGAGCTCTGGAGCTCTGGAGGTATGGAGCTCTGGAGGTATGGAGCTATGGAGCCCTGGAGCTCTGGAGGTATGGAGCTATGGAGCTCTGAAGCCATGGAGCTCTGGTGCTATGGAGCTCTGGAGCTCTGGAGGTATGGAGCTCTGGAGGTATGGAGCTCTGGAGGTATGGAGCTATGGAGCCCTGGAGCTCTGGAGGTATGGAGCTATGGTGCTATGGAGCTCTGAAGCCATGGAGCTCTGGTGCTATGGAGCTCTGGAGCTCTGGAGGTATGGAGCTCTGGAGGTATGGAGCTATGGAGCCCTGGAGCTCTGGAGGTATGGAGCTATGGTGCTATGGAGCTCTGAAGCCATGGAGCTCTGGTGCTATGGAGCTCTGGAGCTCTGGAGGTATGGAGCTCTGGAGGTATGGAGCTCTGGAGGTATGGAGCTATGGAGCCCTGGAGCTCTGGAGGTATGGAGCTATGGTGCTATGGAGCTCTGAAGCCATGGAGCTCTGGTGCTATGGAGCTCTGGAGGTATGGAGCTCTGGAGGTATGGAGCTCTGGAGGTATGGAGCTATGGAGCCCTGGAGCTCTGGAGGTATGGAGCTATGGTGCTATGGAGCTCTGAAGCCATGGAGCTCTGGTGCTATGGAGCTATGGAGCTCTGGTGCTATGGAGCTATGGAGGTATGGAGCCACAGGCCAGCACCCTCCGTGGCTGGATCAATGGAAGTGTTTTAGGTACCAGGCAGCCAAAGGGCCGAGGCCTCACGCTCGACCACGCCGGCGCAGAGTTCCAGCCGCTCGGATAAGCTCTGTCACTCACCCGCCGCGCAGCCACCGGTAACGGGGAAATGTCGCCGCCTTGTGGACACGCCGTTGTAAATGAATGGGCTTTCGCACTTAGTGCAATTTTCGCCAACTCTCTGACTTAGAGCTATGGAAGTATGGAGCTATGGAGCCACCAGCCACCCAGGCTGGAGCTCTGGAGGTATGGAGCTCTGGTGCTATGGAAGTATGGAGCTCTGGTGCTATGGAAGTATGGAGCTATGGAGGTATGGAAGTATGGAGCTATGGAAGTATGGAGCTATGGAGCTCTGGAAGTATGGAGCTATGGAGCTCTGGAGGTATGGAGCCCTGGAGCTATGGAGCCCTGGAGCTATGGAAGTATGGAGCTCTGGTGCTATGGAGCTATGGAGCTCTGGTGCTATGGAGCTATGGAGCTATGGAGCTCTGGAGCTATGGAGCTCTGGAGGTATGGAGCTATGGAGCTATGGAGCTCTGGAGGTATGGAGCTATGGAGCTATGGAAGTATGGAGCTCTGGTGCTATGGAGCTATGGAGCTCTGGTGCTATGGAGCTATGGAGCTCTGGTGCTATGGAGCTATGGAGCTATGGAGCTCTGGAAGTATGGAGCTCTGGTGCTATGGAGCTATGGAGCTCTGGTGCTATGGAGCTATGGAGCTCTGGTGCTATGGAGCTCTGGTGCTATGGAGCTCTGGTGCTATGGAGCTATGGAGCTCTGGTGCTATGGAGCTCTGGAGGTATGGAGCTCTGGAGGTATGGAGCTCTGGAGGTATGGAGCTATGGAGCCCTGGAGCTCTGGAGGTATGGAGCTATGGTGCTATGGAGCTCTGAAGCCATGGAGCTCTGGTGCTATGGAGCTATGGAGCTCTGGTGCTATGGAGCTATGGAGCTATGGAGCTCTGGAAGTATGGAGCTCTGGTGCTATGGAGCTATGGAGCTCTGGTGCTATGGAGCTATGGAGCTCTGGTGCTATGGAGCTATGGAGCTCTGGTGCTATGGAGCTCTGGTGCTATGGAGCTCTGGTGCTATGGAGCTATGGAGCTCTGGTGCTATGGAGCTATGGAGCTCTGGAGGTATGGAGCTCTGGAGGTATGGAGCTCTGGAGGTATGGAGCTATGGAGCCCTGGAGCTCTGGAGGTATGGAGCTATGGTGCTATGGAGCTCTGAAGCCATGGAGCTCTGGTGCTATGGAGCTCTGGAGCTCTGGAGGTATGGAGCTCTGGAGGTATGGAGCTATGGAGCCCTGGAGCTCTGGAGGTATGGAGCTATGGTGCTATGGAGCTCTGAAGCCATGGAGCTCTGGTGCTATGGAGCTCTGGAGCTCTGGAGGTATGGAGCTCTGGAGGTATGGAGCTCTGGAGGTATGGAGCTATGGAGCCCTGGAGCTCTGGAGGTATGGAGCTATGGTGCTATGGAGCTCTGAAGCCATGGAGCTCTGGTGCTATGGAGCTCTGGAGGTATGGAGCTCTGGAGGTATGGAGCTCTGGAGGTATGGAGCTATGGAGCCCTGGAGCTCTGGAGGTATGGAGCTATGGTGCTATGGAGCTCTGAAGCCATGGAGCTCTGGTGCTATGGAGCTCTGGAGGTATGGAGCTCTGGAGGTATGGAGCTCTGGAGGTATGGAGCTATGGAGCCCTGGAGCTCTGGAGGTATGGAGCTATGGTGCTATGGAGCTCTGAAGCCATGGAGCTCTGGTGCTATGGAGCTATGGAGCTCTGGTGCTATGGAGCTATGGAGGTATGGAGCCACCAGCCAGCACCCTCCGTGGCTGGATCAATGGAAGTGTTTTAGGTACCAGGCAGCCAAAGGGCCGAGGCCTCACGCTCGACCACGCCGGCGCAGAGTTCCAGCCGCTCGGATAAGCTCTGTCACTCACACGCCGCGCAGCCACCGGTAACGGGGAAATGTCGCCGCCTTGTGGACACGCCGTTGTAAATGAATGGGCTTTCGCACTTAGTGCAATTTTCGCCAACTCTCTGACTTAGAGCTATGGAAGTATGGAGCTATGGAGCCACCAGCCACCCAGGCTGGAGCTCTGGAGCTCTGGAGGTATGGAGCTCTGGTGCTATGGAAGTATGGAGCTCTGGTGCTATGGAAGTATGGAGCTATGGAGGTATGGAAGTATGGAGCTATGGAAGTATGGAGCTATGGAGCTCTGGAAGTATGGAGCTATGGAGCTCTGGAGGTATGGAGCCCTGGAGCTATGGAGCCCTGGAGCTATGGAAGTATGGAGCTCTGGTGCTATGGAGCTATGGAGCTCTGGTGCTATGGAGCTATGGAGCTATGGAGCTCTGGAGCTATGGAGCTCTGGAGGTATGGAGCTATGGAGCTATGGAGCTCTGGAGGTATGGAGCTATGGAGCTATGGAAGTATGGAGCTCTGGTGCTATGGAGCTATGGAGCTCTGGTGCTATGGAGCTATGGAGCTCTGGTGCTATGGAGCTATGGAGCTATGGAGCTCTGGAAGTATGGAGCTCTTGTGCTATGGAGCTATGGAGCTCTGGTGCTATGGAGCTATGGAGCTCTGGTGCTATGGAGCTATGGAGCTCTGGTGCTATGGAGCTCTGGTGCTATGGAGCTATGGAGCTCTGGTGCTATGGAGCTATGGAGCTCTGGAGGTATGGAGCTCTGGAGGTATGGAGCTCTGGAGGTATGGAGCTATGGAGCCCTGGAGCTCTGGAGGTATGGAGCTATGGTGCTATGGAGCTCTGAAGCCATGGAGCTCTGGTGCTATGGAGCTCTGGAGCTCTGGAGGTATGGAGCTCTGGAGGTATGGAGCTATGGAGCCCTGGAGCTCTGGAGGTATGGAGCTATGGAGCTCTGAAGCCATGGAGCTCTGGTGCTATGGAGCTCTGGAGCTCTGGAGGTATGGAGCTCTGGAGGTATGGAGCTCTGGAGGTATGGAGCTATGGAGCCCTGGAGCTCTGGAGGTATGGAGCTATGGTGCTATGGAGCTCTGAAGCCATGGAGCTCTGGTGCTATGGAGCTCTGGAGGTATGGAGCTCTGGAGGTATGGAGCTCTGGAGGTATGGAGCTATGGAGCCCTGGAGCTCTGGAGGTATGGAGCTATGGTGCTATGGAGCTCTGAAGCCATGGAGCTCTGGTGCTATGGAGCTCTGGAGGTATGGAGCTCTGGAGGTATGGAGCTCTGGAGGTATGGAGCTATGGAGCCCTGGAGCTCTGGAGGTATGGAGCTATGGTGCTATGGAGCTCTGAAGCCATGGAGCTCTGGTGCTATGGAGCTATGGAGCTCTGGTGCTATGGAACTATGGAGGTATGGAGCCACCAGCCAGCACCCTCCGTGGCTGGATCAATGGAAGTGTTTTAGGTACCAGGCAGCCAAAGGGCCGAGGCCTCACGCTCGACCACGCCGGCGCAGAGTTCCAGCCGCTCGGATAAGCTCTGTCACTCACCCGCCGCGCAGCCACCGGTAACGGGGAAATGTCGCCGCCTGGCGGACACGCCGTTGTAAATGAATGGGCTTTCGCACTTAGTGCAATTTTCGCCAACTCTCTGACTTAGAGCTATGGAAGTATGGAGCTATGGAGCCACCAGCCACCCAGGCTGGAGCTATGGAGCTCTGGAGGTATGGAGCTCAGGTGCTATGGAAGTATGGAGCTATGGAGCTATGGAAGTATGGAGCTATGGAGCTATGGAGCTCTGGAAGTATGGAGCTATGGAGCTCTGGAGGTATGGAGCTATGGAGCCCTGGAGCCCTGGAGCTATGGAGCTCTGGTGCTATGGAGGTATGGAGCTCTGGAGGTATGGAGCTCTGGAGGTATGGAGCTATGGAGCCCTGGAGCTATGGAGCTATGGAGCCCTGGAGCTATGGAGCTATGGAGCCCTGGAGCTATGGAGCTATGGAGCTCTGGTGCTATGGAGCTATGGAGCTCTGGTGCTATGGAGCTATGGAGCTCTGGTGCTATGGAGCTATGGAGCTCTGGTGCTATGGAGCTATGGAGCTCTGGAAGTATGGAGCTATGGAGCTCTGGAGGTATGGAGCTATGGAGCCCTGGAGCTATGGAGCCCTGGAGCTATGGAAGTATGGAGCTCTGGTGCTATGGAGCTATGGAGCTCTGGTGCTATGGAGCTATGGAGCTCTGGAGCTATGGAGCTCTGGAGGTATGGAGCTATGGAGCTATGGAGCTCTGGAGGTATGGAGCTATGGAGCTATGGAAGTGGAGCTCTGGTGCTATGGAGCTATGGAGCTCTGGTGCTATGGAGCTATGGAGCTCTGGTGCTATGGAGCTATGGAGCTATGGAGCTCTGGAAGTATGGAGCTCTGGTGCTATGGAGCTATGGAGCTCTGGTGCTATGGAGCTATGGAGCTCTGGTGCTATGGAGCTATGGAGCTCTGGTGCTATGGAGCTCTGGTGCTATGGAGCTCTGGTGCTATAGAGCTATGGAGTTCTGGTGCTATGGAGCTATGGAGCTCTGGAGGTATGGAGCTCTGGAGGTATGGAGCTCTGGAGGTATGGAGCTTTGGAGCCCTGGAGCTCTGGAGGTATGGAGCTATGGTGCTATGGAGCTCTGAAGCCATGGAGCTCTGGTGCTATGGAGCTCTGGAGCTCTGGAGGTATGGAGCTCTGGAGGTATGGAGCTATGGAGCCCTGGAGCTCTGGAGGTATGGAGCTATGGTGCTATGGAGCTCTGAAGCCATGGAGCTCTGGTGCTATGGAGCTCTGGAGCTCTGGAGGTATGGAGCTCTGGAGGTATGGAGCTATGGAGCCCTGGAGCTCTGGAGGTATGGAGCTATGGTGCTATGGAGCTCTGAAGCCATGGAGCTCTGGTGCTATGGAGCTCTGGAGCTCTGGAGGTATGGAGCTCTGGAGGTATGGAGCTCTGGAGGTATGGAGCTATGGAGCCCTGGAGCTCTGGAGGTATGGAGCTATGGTGCTATGGAGCTCTGAAGCCATGGAGCTCTGGTGCTATGGAGCTCTGGAGGTATGGAGCTCTGGAGGTATGGAGCTCTGGAGGTATGGAGCTATGGAGCCCTGGAGCTCTGGAGGTATGGAGCTATGGTGCTATGGAGCTCTGAAGCCATGGAGCTCTGGTGCTATGGAGCTATGGAGCTCTGGTGCTATGGAGCTATGGAGGTATGGAGCCACCAGCCAGCACCCTCCGTGGCTGGATCAATGGAAGTGTTTTCGGTACCAGGCAGCCAAAGGGCCGAGGCCTCACGCTCGACCACGCCGGCGCAGAGTTCCAGCCGCTCGGATAAGCTCTGTCACTCACCCGCCGCGCAGCCACCGGTAACGGGGAAATGTCGCCGCCTTGTGGACACGCCGTTGTAAATGAATGGGCTTTCGCACTTAGTGCAATTTTCGCCAACTCTCTGACTTAGAGCTATGGAAGTATGGAGCTATGGAGCCACCAGCCACCCAGGCTGGAGCTCTGGAGCTCTGGAGGTATGGAGCTCTGGTGCTATGGAAGTATGGAGCTCTGGTGCTATGGAAGTATGGAGCTATGGAGGTATGGAAGTATGGAGCTATGGAAGTATGGAGCTATGGAGCTCTGGAAGTATGGAGCTATGGAGCTCTGGAGGTATGGAGCCCTGGAGCTATGGAGCCCTGGAGCTATGGAAGTATGGAGCTCTGGTGCTATGGAGCTATGGAGCTCTGGTGCTATGGAGCTATGGAGCTATGGAGCTCTGGAGCTATGGAGCTCTGGAGGTATGGAGCTATGGAGCTATGGAGCTCTGGAGGTATGGAGCTATGGAGCTATGGAAGTATGGAGCTCTGGTGCTATGGAGCTATGGAGCTCTGGTGCTATGGAGCTATGGAGCTCTGGTGCTATGGAGCTATGGAGCTATGGAGCTCTGGAAGTATGGAGCTCTGGTGCTATGGAGCTATGGAGCTCTGGTGCTATGGAGCTATGGAGCTCTGGTGCTATGGAGCTCTGGTGCTATGGAGCTCTGGTGCTATGGAGCTATGGAGCTCTGGTGCTATGGAGCTCTGGAGGTATGGAGCTCTGGAGGTATGGAGCTCTGGAGGTATGGAGCTATGGAGCCCTGGAGCTCTGGAGGTATGGAGCTATGGTGCTATGGAGCTCTGAAGCCATGGAGCTCTGGTGCTATGGAGCTATGGAGCTCTGGTGCTATGGAGCTATGGAGCTATGGAGCTCTGGAAGTATGGAGCTCTGGTGCTATGGAGCTATGGAGCTCTGGTGCTATGGAGCTATGGAGCTCTGGTGCTATGGAGCTATGGAGCTCTGGTGCTATGGAGCTCTGGTGCTATGGAGCTCTGGTGCTATGGAGCTATGGAGCTCTGGTGCTATGGAGCTATGGAGCTCTGGAGGTATGGAGCTCTGGAGGTATGGAGCTCTGGAGGTATGGAGCTATGGAGCCCTGGAGCTCTGGAGGTATGGAGCTATGGTGCTATGGAGCTCTGAAGCCATGGAGCTCTGGTGCTATGGAGCTCTGGAGCTCTGGAGGTATGGAGCTCTGGAGGTATGGAGCTCTGGAGGTATGGAGCTATGGAGCCCTGGAGCTCTGGAGGTATGGAGCTATGGTGCTATGGAGCTCTGAAGCCATGGAGCTCTGGTGCTATGGAGCTCTGGAGGTATGGAGCTCTGGAGGTATGGAGCTCTGGAGGTATGGAGCTATGGAGCCCTGGAGCTCTGGAGGTATGGAGCTATGGTGCTATGGAGCTCTGAAGCCATGGAGCTCTGGTGCTATGGAGCTCTGGAGGTATGGAGCTCTGGAGGTATGGAGCTCTGGAGGTATGGAGCTATGGAGCCCTGGAGCTCTGGAGGTATGGAGCTATGGTGCTATGGAGCTCTGAAGCCATGGAGCTCTGGTGCTATGGAGCTATGGAGCTCTGGTGCTATGGAGCTATGGAGGTATGGAGCCACCAGCCAGCACCCTCCGTGGCTGGATCAATGGAAGTGTTTTAGGTACCAGGCAGCCAAAGGGCCGAGGCCTCACGCTCGACCACGCCGGCGCAGAGTTCCAGCCGCTCGGATAAGCTCTGTCACTCACCCGCCGCGCAGCCACCGGTAACGGGGAAATGTCGCCGCCTGGCGGACACGCCGTTGTAAATGAATGGGCTTTCGCACTTAGTGCAATTTTCGCCAACTCTCTGACTTAGAGCTATGGAAGTATGGAGCTATGGAGCCACCAGCCACCCAGGCTGGAGCTATGGAGCTCTGGAGGTATGGAGCTCAGGTGCTATGGAAGTATGGAGCTATGGAGCTATGGAAGTATGGAGCTATGGAGCTATGGAGCTCTGGAAGTATGGAGCTATGGAGCTCTGGAGGTATGGAGCTATGGAGCCCTGGAGCCCTGGAGCTATGGAGCTCTGGTGCTATGGAGGTATGGAGCTCTGGAGGTATGGAGCTCTGGAGGTATGGAGCTATGGAGCTATGGAGCCCTGGAGCTATGGAGCTATGGAGCCCTGGAGCTATGGAGCTATGGAGCCCTGGAGCTATGGAGCTATGGAGCTCTGGTGCTATGGAGCTATGGAGCTCTGGTGCTATGGAGCTATGGAGCTCTGGTGCTATGGAGCTATGGAGCTCTGGTGCTATGGAGCTATGGAGCTCTGGAAGTATGGAGCTATGGAGCTCTGGAGGTATGGAGCTATGGAGCCCTGGAGCTATGGAGCCCTGGAGCTATGGAAGTATGGAGCTCTGGTGCTATGGAGCTATGGAGCTCTGGTGCTATGGAGCTATGGAGCTCTGGAGCTATGGAGCTCTGGAGGTATGGAGCTATGGAGCTATGGAGCTCTGGAGGTATGGAGCTATGGAGCTATGGAAGTATGGAGCTCTGGTGCTATGGAGCTATGGAGCTCTGGTGCTATGGAGCTATGGAGCTCTGGTGCTATGGAGCTATGGAGCTCTGGAAGTATGGAGCTCTGGTGCTATGGAGCTATGGAGCTCTGGTGCTATGGAGCTATGGAGCTCTGGTGCTATGGAGCTATGGAGCTCTGGTGCTATGGAGCTCTGGTGCTATGGAGCTCTGGTGCTATGGAGCTATGGAGCTCTGGTGCTATGGAGCTATGGAGCTCTGGAGGTATGGAGCTCTGGAGGTATGGAGCTCTGGAGGTATGGAGCTTTGGAGCCCTGGAGCTCTGGAGGTATGGAGCTATGGTGCTATGGAGCTCTGAAGCCATGGAGCTCTGGTGCTATGGAGCTCTGGAGCTCTGGAGGTATGGAGCTCTGGAGGTATGGAGCTATGGAGCCCTGGAGCTCTGGAGGTATGGAGCTATGGTGCTATGGAGCTCTGAAGCCATGGAGCTCTGGTGCTATGGAGCTCTGGAGCTCTGGAGGTATGGAGGTATGGAGCTCTGGAGGTATGGAGCTATGGAGCCCTGGAGCTCTGGAGGTATGGAGCTATGGTGCTATGGAGCTCTGAAGCCATGGAGCTCTGGTGCTATGGAGCTATGGAGCTCTGGTGCTATGGAGCTATGGAGGTATGGAGCCACCAGCCAGCACCCTCCGTGGCTGGATCAATGGAAGTGTTTTAGGTACCAGGCAGCCAAAGGGCCGAGGCCTCACGCTCGACCACGCCGGCGCAGAGTTCCAGCCGCTCGGATAAGCTCTGTCACTCACCCGCCGCGCAGCCACCGGTAACGGGGAAATGTCGCCGCCTTGTGGACACGCCGTTGTAAATGAATGGGCTTTCGCACTTAGTGCAATTTTCGCCAACTCTCTGACTTAGAGCTATGGAAGTATGGAGCTATGGAGCCACCAGCCACCCAGGCTGGAGCTCTGGAGCTCTGGAGGTATGGAGCTCTGGTGCTATGGAAGTATGGAGCTCTGGTGCTATGGAAGTATGGAGCTATGGAGGTATGGAAGTATGGAGCTATGGAAGTATGGAGCTATGGAGCTCTGGAAGTATGGAGCTATGGAGCTCTGGAGGTATGGAGCCCTGGAGCTATGGAGCCCTGGAGCTATGGAGCTATGGAGCTCTGGTGCTATGGAGCTATGGAGCTCTGGTGCTATGGAGCTATGGAGCTATGGAGCTCTGGAGCTATGGAGCTCTGGAGGTATGGAGCTATGGAGCTATGGAGCTCTGGAGGTATGGAGCTATGGAGCTCTGGAAGTATGGAGCTCTGGTGCTATGGAGCTATGGAGCTCTGGTGCTATGGAGCTATGGAGCTCTGGTGCTATGGAGCTATGGAGCTATGGAGCTCTGGAAGTATGGAGCTCTGGTGCTATGGAGCTATGGAGCTCTGGTGCTATGGAGCTATGGAGCTCTGGAGGTATGGAGCTCTGGAGGTATGGAGCTCTGGAGGTATGGAGCTATGGAGCCCTGGAGCTCTGGAGGTATGGAGCTATGGTGCTATGGAGCTATGGTGCTATGGAGCTCTGAAGCCATGGAGCTCTGGTGCTATGGAGCTCTGGAGCTCTGGAGGTATGGAGCTCTGGAGGTGTGGAGCTATGGAGCCCTGGAGCTCTGGAGGTATGGAGCTATGGTGCTATGGAGCTCTGAAGCCATGGAGCTCTGGTGCTATGGAGCTCTGGAGCTCTGGAGGTATGGAGCTCTGGAGGTATGGAGCTATGGAGCCCTGGAGCTCTGGAGGTATGGAGCTATGGTGCTATGGAGCTCTGAAGCCATGGAGCTCTGGTGCTATGGAGCTCTGGAGCTCTGGAGGTATGGAGGTATGGAGCTCTGGAGGTATGGAGCTATGGAGCCCTGGAGCTCTGGAGGTATGGAGCTATGGTGCTATGGAGCTCTGAAGCCATGGAGCTCTGGTGCTATGGAGCTATGGAGCTCTGGTGCTATGGAGCTATGGAGGTATTGAGCCACCAGCCAGCACCCTCCGTGGCTGGATCAATGGAAGTGTTTTAGGTACCAGGCAGCCAAAGGGCCGAGGCCTCACGCTCGACCACGCCGGCGCAGAGTTCCAGCCGCTCGGATAAGCTCTGTCAATCACCCGCCGCGCAGCCACCGGTAACGGGGAAATGTCGCCGCCTTGTGGACACGCCGTTGTAAATGAATGGGCTTTCGCACTTAGTGCAATTTTCGCCAACTCTCTGACTTAGAGCTATGGAAGTATGGAGCTATGGAGCCACCAGCCACCCAGGCTGGAGCTCTGGAGCTCTGGAGGTATGGAGCTCTGGTGCTATGGAAGTATGGAGCTCTGGTGCTATGGAAGTATGGAGCTATGGAGGTATGGAAGTATGGAGCTATGGAAGTATGGAGCTATGGAGCTCTGGAAGTATGGAGCTATGGAGCTCTGGAGGTATGGAGCCCTGGAGCTATGGAGCCCTGGAGCTATGGAAGTATGGAGCTCTGGTGCTATGGAGCTATGGAGCTCTGGTGCTATGGAGCTATGGAGCTATGGAGCTCTGGAGCTATGGAGCTCTGGAGGTATGGAGCTATGGAGCTATGGAGCTCTGGAGGTATGGAGCTATGGAGCTATGGAAGTATGGAGCTCTGGTGCTATGGAGCTATGGAGCTCTGGTGCTATGGAGCTATGGAGCTCTGGTGCTATGGAGCTATGGAGCTATGGAGCTCTGGAAGTATGGAGCTCTGGTGCTATGGAGCTATGGAGCTCTGGTGCTATGGAGCTATGGAGCTCTGGAGGTATGGAGCTCTGGAGGTATGGAGCTCTGGAGGTATGGAGCTATGGAGCCCTGGAGCTCTGGAGGTATGGAGCTATGGTGCTATGGAGCTCTGAAGCCATGGAGCTCTGGTGCTATGGAGCTCTGGAGCTCTGGAGGTATGGAGCTCTGGAGGTATGGAGCTATGGAGCCCTGGAGCTCTAGAGGTATGGAGCTATGGTGCTATGGAGCTCTGAAGCCATGGAGCTCTGGTGCTATGGAGCTCTGGAGCTCTGGAGGTATGGAGCTCTGGAGGTATGGAGCTCTGGAGGTATGGAGCTATGGAGCCCTGGAGCTCTGGAGGTATGGAGCTATGGTGCTATGGAGCTCTGAAGCCATGGAGCTCTGGTGCTATGGAGCTCTGGAGGTATGGAGCTCTGGAGGTATGGAGCTCTGGAGGTATGGAGCTATGGAGCCCTGGAGCTCTGGAGGTATGGAGCTATGGTGCTATGGAGCTCTGAAGCCATGGAGCTCTGGTGCTATGGAGCTCTGGTGCTATGGAGCTCTGGAGGTATGGAGCTCTGGAGGTATGGAGCTCTGGAGGTATGGAGCTATGGAGCCCTGGAGCTCTGGAGGTATGGAGCTATGGTGCTATGGAGCTCTGAAGCCATGGAGCTCTGGTGCTATGGAGCTATGGAGCTCTGGTGCTATGGAGCTATGGAGGTATGGAGCCACCAGCCAGCACCCTCCGTGGCTGGATCAATGGAAGTGTTTTAGGTACCAGGCAGCCAAAGGGCCGAGGCCTCACGCTCGACCACGCCGGCGCAGAGTTCCAGCCGCTCGGATAAGCTCTGTCACTCACCCGCCGCGCAGCCACCGGTAACGGGGAAATGTCGCCGCCTGGCGGACACGCCGTTGTAAATGAATGGGCTTTCGCACTTAGTGCAATTTTCGCCAACTCTCTGACTTAGAGCTATGGAAGTATGGAGCTATGGAGCCACCAGCCACCCAGGCTGGAGCTATGGAGCTCTGGAGGTATGGAGCTCAGGTGCTATGGAAGTATGGAGCTATGGAGCTATGGAAGTATGGAGCTATGGAGCTATGGAGCTCTGGAAGTATGGAGCTATGGAGCTCTGGAGGTATGGAGCTATGGAGCCCTGGAGCCCTGGAGCTATGGAGCTCTGGTGCTATGGAGGTATGGAGCTCTGGAGGTATGGAGCTCTGGAGGTATGGAGCTATGGAGCTATGGAGCCCTGGAGCTATGGAGCTATGGAGCCCTGGAGCTATGGAGCTATGGAGCCCTGGAGCTATGGAGCTATGGAGCTCTGGTGCTATGGAGCTATGGAGCTCTGGTGCTATGGAGCTATGGAGCTCTGGTGCTATGGAGCTATGGAGCTCTGGTGCTATGGAGCTATGGAGCTCTGGAAGTATGGAGCTCTGGAGGTATGGAGCTATGGAGCCCTGGAGCTATGGAGCCCTGGAGCTATGGAAGTATGGAGCTCTGGTGCTATGGAGCTATGGAGCTCTGGTGCTATGGAGCTATGGAGCTCTGGAGCTATGGAGCTCTGGAGGTATGGAGCTATGGAGCTATGGAGCTCTGGAGGTATGGAGCTATGGAGCTATGGAAGTATGGAGCTCTGGTGCTATGGAGCTATGGAGCTCTGGTGCTATGGAGCTATGGAGCTCTGGTGCTATGGAGCTATGGAGCTATGGAGCTCTGGAAGTATGGAGCTCTGGTGCTATGGAGCTATGGAGCTCTGGTGCTATGGAGCTATGGAGCTCTGGTGCTATGGAGCTATGGAGCTCTGGTACTATGGAGCTCTGGTGCTATGGAGCTCTGGTGCTATGGAGCTATGGAGCTATGGAGCTCTGGTGCTATGGAGCTATGGAGCTCTGGAGGTATGGAGCTCTGGAGGTATGGAGCTCTGGAGGTATGGAGCTTTGGAGCCCTGGAGCTCTGGAGGTATGGAGCTATGGTGCTATGGAGCTCTGAAGCCATGGAGCTCTGGTGCTATGGAGCTCTGGAGCTCTGGAGGTCTGGAGGTATGGAGCTCTGGAGGTATGGAGCTATGGAGCCCTGGAGCTCTGGAGGTATGGAGCTATGGTGCTATGGAGCTCTGAAGCCATGGAGCTCTGGTGCTATGGAGCTCTGGAGCTCTGGAGGTATGGAGCTCTGGAGGTATGGAGCTATGGAGCCCTGGAGCTCTGGAGGTATGGAGCTATGGTGCTATGGAGCTCTGAAGCCATGGAGCTCTGGTGCTATGGAGCTCTGGAGCTCTGGAGGTATGGAGCTCTGGAGGTATGGAGCTCTGGAGGTATGGAGCTATGGAGCCCTGGAGCTCTGGAGGTATGGAGCTATGGTGCTATGGAGCTCTGAAGCCATGGAGCTCTGGTGCTATGGAGCTCTGGAGGTATGGAGCTCTGGAGGTATGGAGCTATGGAGCCCTGGAGCTCTGGAGGTATGGAGCTATGGTGCTATGGAGCTCTGAAGCCATGGAGCTCTGGTGCTATGGAGCTATGGAGCTCTGGTGCTATGGAGCTATGGAGGTATGGAGCCACCAGCCAGCACCCTCCGTGGCTGGATCAATGGAAGTGTTTTAGGTACCAGGCAGCCAAAGGGCCGAGGCCTCACGCTCGACCACGCCGGCGCAGAGTTCCAGCCGCTCGGATAAGCTCTGTCACTCACCCGCCGCGCAGCCACCGGTAACGGGGAAATGTCGCCGCCTTGTGGACACGCCGTTGTAAATGAATGGGCTTTCGCACTTAGTGCAATTTTCGCCAACTCTCTGACTTAGAGCTATGGAAGTATGGAGCTATGGAGCCACCAGCCACCCAGGCTGGAGCTCTGGAGCTCTGGAGGTATGGAGCTCTGGTGCTATGGAAGTATGGAGCTCTGGTGCTATGGAAGTATGGAGCTATGGAGGTATGGAAGTATGGAGCTATGGAAGTATGGAGCTATGGAGCTCTGGAAGTATGGAGCTATGGAGCTCTGGAGGTATGGAGCCCTGGAGCTATGGAGCCCTGGAGCTATGGAAGTATGGAGCTCTGGTGCTATGGAGCTATGGAGCTCTGGTGCTATGGAGCTATGGAGCTATGGAGCTCTGGAGCTATGGAGCTCTGGAGGTATGGAGCTATGGAGCTATGGAGCTCTGGAGGTATGGAGCTATGGAGCTATGGAAGTATGGAGCTCTGGTGCTATGGAGCTATGGAGCTCTGGTGCTATGGAGCTATGGAGCTCTGGTGCTATGGAGCTATGGAGCTATGGAGCTATGGAGCTCTGGAAGTATGGAGCTCTGGTGCTATGGAGCTATGGAGCTATGGAGCTCTGGAGGTATGGAGCTATGGAGCTATGGAAGTATGGAGCTCTGGTGCTATGGAGCTCTGGAGGTATGGAGCTCTGGAGGTATGGAGCTCTGGAGGTATGGAGCTATGGAGCCCTGGAGCTCTGGAGGTATGGAGCTATGGTGCTATGGAGCTCTGAAGCCATGGAGCTCTGGTGCTATGGAGCTATGGAGCTCTGGTGCTATGGAGCTATGGAGCTATGGAGCTCTGGAAGTATGGAGCTCTGGTGCTATGGAGCTCTGGAGCTCTGGTGCTATGGAGCTATGGAGCTCTGGTGCTATGGAGCTATGGAGCTCTGGTGCTATGGAGCTCTGGTGCTATGGAGCTCTGGTGCTATGGAGCTATGGAGCTCTGGTGCTATGGAGCTATGGAGCTCTGGAGGTATGGAGCTCTGGAGGTATGGAGCTCTGGAGGTATGGAGCTATGGAGCCCTGGAGCTCTGGAGGTATGGAGCTATGGTGCTATGGAGCTCTGAAGCCATGGAGCTCTGGTGCTATGGAGCTCTGGAGCTCTGGAGGTATGGAGCTCTGGAGGTATGGAGCTATGGAGCCCTGGAGCTCTGGAGGTATGGAGCTATGGTGCTATGGAGCTCTGAAGCCATGGAGCTCTGGTGCTATGGAGCTCTGGAGCTCTGGAGGTATGGAGCTCTGGAGGTATGGAGCTCTGGAGGTATGGAGCTATGGAGCCCTGGAGCTCTGGAGGTATGGAGCTATGGTGCTATGGAGCTCTGAAGCCATGGAGCTCTGGTGCTATGGAGCTCTGGAGGTATGGAGCTCTGGAGGTATGGAGCTCTGGAGGTATGGAGCTATGGAGCCCTGGAGCTCTGGAGGTATGGAGCTATGGTGCTATGGAGCTCTGAAGCCATGGAGCTCTGGTGCTATGGAGCTCTGGAGGTATGGAGCTCTGGAGGTATGGAGCTATGGAGCCCTGGAGCTCTGGAGGTATGGAGCTATGGTGCTATGGAGCTCTGAAGCCATGGAGCTCTGGTGCTATGGAGCTATGGAGCTCTGGTGCTATGGAGCTATGGAGGTATGGAGCCACCAGCCAGCACCCTCCGTGGCTGGATCAATGGAAGTGTTTTAGGTACCAGGCAGCCAAAGGGCCGAGGCCTCACGCTCGACCACGCCGGCGCAGAGTTCCAGCCGCTCGGATAAGCTCTGTCACTCACCCGCCGCGCAGCCACCGGTAACGGGGAAATGTCGCCGCCTTGTGGACACGCCGTTGTAAATGAATGGGCTTTCGCACTTAGTGCAATTTTCGCCAACTCTCTGACTGGAGCTATGGAAGTATGGAGCTATGGAGCCACCAGCCACCCAGGCTGGAGCTATGGAGCTCTGGAGGTATGGAGCTCTGGTGCTATGGAAGTATGGAGCTATGGAGCTATGGAAGTATGGAGCTATGGAGCTATGGAGCTCTGGAAGTATGGAGCTATGGAGCTCTGGAGGTATGGAGCTATGGAGCCCTGGAGCCCTGGAGCTATGGAGCCCTGGAGCTATGGAGCTATGGAGCCCTGGAGCTATGGAGCTATGGAGCCCTGGAGCTATGGAGCTATGGAGCTCTGGTGCTATGGAGCTATGGAGCTCTGGTGCTATGGAGCTATGGAGCTCTGGTGCTATGGAGCTATGGAGCTCTGGTGCTATGGAGCTATGGAGCTCTGGAAGTATGGAGCTATGGAGCTCTGGAGGTATGGAGCTATGGAGCTCTGGAGGTATGGAGCTATGGAGCCCTGGAGCTATGGAGCCCTGGAGCTATGGAAGTATGGAGCTCTGGTGCTATGGAGCTATGGAGCTCTGGTGCTATGGAGCTATGGAGCTCTGGAGCTATGGAGCTCTGGAGGTATGGAGCTATGGAGCTCTGGAGGTATGGAGCTATGGAGCTATGGAAGTATGGAGCTCTGGTGCTATGGAGCTATGGAGCTCTGGTGCTATGGAGCTATGGAGCTCTGGTGCTATGGAGCTATGGAGCTATGGAGCTCTGGAAGTATGGAGCTCTGGTGCTATGGAGCTATGGAGCTCTGGTGCTATGGAGCTATGGAGCTCTGGTGCTATGGAGCTATGGAGCTCTGGTGCTATGGAGCTCTGGTGCTATGGAGCTCTGGTGCTATGGAGCTATGGAGCTCTGGTGCTATGGAGCTATGGAGCTCTGGAGGTATGGAGCTCTGGAGGTATGGAGCTCTGGAGGTATGGAGCTTTGGAGCCCTGGAGCTCTGGAGGTATGGAGCTATGGTGCTATGGAGCTCTGAAGCCATGGAGCTCTGGTGCTATGGAGCTCTGGAGCTCTGGAGGTATGGAGCTCTGGAGGTATGGAGCTATGGAGCCCTGGAGCTCTGGAGGTATGGAGCTATGGTGCTATGGAGCTCTGAAGCCATGGAGCTCTGGTGCTATGGAGCTCTGGAGCTCTGGAGGTATGGAGCTCTGGAGGTATGGAGCTATGGAGCCCTGGAGCTCTGGAGGTATGGAGCTATGGTGCTATGGAGCTCTGAAGCCATGGAGCTCTGGTGCTATGGAGCTCTGGAGCTCTGGAGGTATGGAGCTCTGGAGGTATGGAGCTCTGGAGGTATGGAGCTATGGAGCCCTGGAGCTCTGGAGGTATGGAGCTATGGTGCTATGGAGCTCTGAAGCCATGGAGCTCTGGTGCTATGGAGCTCTGGAGGTATGGAGCTCTGGAGGTATGGAGCTCTGGAGGTATGGAGCTATGGAGCCCTGGAGCTCTGGAGGTATGGAGCTATGGTGCTATGGAGCTCTGAAGCCATGGAGCTCTGGTGCTATGGAGCTATGGAGCTCTGGTGCTATGGAGCTATGGAGGTATGGAGCCACCAGCCAGCACCCTCCGTGGCTGGATCAATGGAAGTGTTTTAGGTACCAGGCAGCCAAAGGGCCGAGGCCTCACGCTCGACCACGCCGGCGCAGAGTTCCAGCCGCTCGGATAAGCTCTGTCACTCACCCGCCGCGCAGCCACCGGTAACGGGGAAATGTCGCCGCCTTGTGGACACGCCGTTGTAAATGAATGGGCTTTCGCACTTAGTGCAATTTTCGCCAACTCTCTGACTTAGAGCTATGGAAGTATGGAGCTATGGAGCCACCAGCCACCCAGGCTGGAGCTCTGGAGCTCTGGAGGTATGGAGCTCTGGTGCTATGGAAGTATGGAGCTCTGGTGCTATGGAAGTATGGAGCTATGGAGGTATGGAAGTATGGAGCTATGGAAGTATGGAGCTATGGAGCTCTGGAAGTATGGAGCTATGGAGCTCTGGAGGTATGGAGCCCTGGAGCTATGGAGCCCTGGAGCTATGGAAGTATGGAGCTCTGGTGCTATGGAGCTATGGAGCTCTGGTGCTATGGAGCTATGGAGCTATGGAGCTCTGGAGCTATGGAGCTCTGGAGGTATGGAGCTATGGAGCTATGGAGCTCTGGAGGTATGGAGCTATGGAGCTATGGAAGTATGGAGCTCTGGTGCTATGGAGCTATGGAGCTCTGGTGCTATGGAGCTATGGAGCTCTGGTGCTATGGAGCTATGGAGCTATGGAGCTATGGAGCTCTGGAAGTATGGAGCTCTGGTGCTATGGAGCTATGGAGCTCTGGTGCTATGGAGCTATGGAGCTCTGGTGCTATGGAGCTCTGGTGCTATGGAGCTCTGGTGCTATGGAGCTATGGAGCTCTGGTGCTATGGAGCTCTGGAGGTATGGAGCTCTGGAGGTATGGAGCTCTGGAGGTATGGAGCTATGGAGCCCTGGAGCTCTGGAGGTATGGAGCTATGGTGCTATGGAGCTCTGAAGCCATGGAGCTCTGGTGCTATGGAGCTATGGAGCTCTGGTGCTATGGAGCTATGGAGCTATGGAGCTCTGGAAGTATGGAGCTCTGGTGCTATGGAGCTATGGAGCTCTGGTGCTATGGAGCTATGGAGCTCTGGTGCTATGGAGCTATGGAGCTCTGGTGCTATGGAGCTCTGGTGCTATGGAGCTCTGGTGCTATGGAGCTATGGAGCTCTGAAGCCATGGAGCTCTGGTGCTATGGAGCTCTGGAGCTCTGGAGGTATGGAGCTCTGGAGGTATGGAGCTATGGAGCCCTGGAGCTCTGGAGGTATGGAGCTATGGTGCTATGGAGCTCTGAAGCCATGGAGCTCTGGTGCTATGGAGCTCTGGAGCTCTGGAGGTATGGAGCTCTGGAGGTATGGAGCTATGGAGCCCTGGAGCTCTGGAGGTATGGAGCTATGGTGCTATGGAGCTCTGAAGCCATGGAGCTCTGGTGCTATGGAGCTCTGGAGCTCTGGAGGTATGGAGCTCTGGAGGTATGGAGCTCTGGAGGTATGGAGCTATGGAGCCCTGGAGCTCTGGAGGTATGGAGCTATGGTGCTATGGAGCTCTGAAGCCATGGAGCTCTGGTGCTATGGAGCTCTGGAGGTATGGAGCTCTGGAGGTATGGAGCTCTGGAGGTATGGAGCTATGGAGCCCTGGAGCTCTGGAGGTATGGAGCTATGGTGCTATGGAGCTCTGAAGCCATGGAGCTCTGGTGCTATGGAGCTCTGGAGGTATGGAGCTCTGGAGGTATGGAGCTCTGGAGGTATGGAGCTATGGAGCCCTGGAGCTCTGGAGGTATGGAGCTATGGTGCTATGGAGCTCTGAAGCCATGGAGCTCTGGTGCTATGGAGCTCTGGAGGTATGGAGCTCTGGAGGTATGGAGCTCTGGAGGTATGGAGCTATGGAGCCCTGGAGCTCTGGAGGTATGGAGCTATGGTGCTATGGAGCTCTGAAGCCATGGAGCTCTGGTGCTATGGAGCTATGGAGCTCTGGTGCTATGGAGCTATGGAGGTATGGAGCCACCAGCCAGCACCCTCCGTGGCTGGATCAATGGAAGTGTTTTAGGTACCAGGCAGCCAAAGGGCCGAGGCCTCACGCTCGACCACGCCGGCGCAGAGTTCCAGCCGCTCGGATAAGCTCTGTCACTCACCCGCCGCGCAGCCACCGGTAACGGGGAAATGTCGCCGCCTTGTGGACACGCCGTTGTAAATGAATGGGCTTTCGCACTTAGTGCAATTTTCGCCAACTCTCTGACTTAGAGCTATGGAGGTATGGAGCTATGGAGCCACCAGCCACCCAGGCTGGAGCTCTGGAGCTCTGGAGGTATGGAGCTCTGGTGCTATGGAAGTATGGAGCTCTGGTGCTATGGAAGTATGGAGCTATGGAGGTATGGAAGTATGGAGCTATGGAAGTATGGAGCTATGGAGCTCTGGAAGTATGGAGCTATGGAGCTCTGGAGGTATGGAGCCCTGGAGCTATGGAGCCCTGGAGCTATGGAAGTATGGAGCTCTGGTGCTATGGAGCTATGGAGCTATGGAGCTCTGGTGCTATGGAGCTATGGAGCTCTGGAGCTATGGAGCTCTGGAGGTATGGAGCTATGGAGCTATGGAGCTCTGGAGGTATGGAGCTATGGAGCTATGGAAGTATGGAGCTCTGGTGCTATGGAGCTATGGAGCTCTGGTGCTATGGAGCTATGGAGCTCTGGTGCTATGGAGCTATGGAGCTATGGAGCTCTGGAGCTATGGAGCTCTGGAGGTATGGAGCTATGGAGCTATGGAGCTCTGGAGGTATGGAGCTATGGAGCTATGGAAGTATGGAGCTCTGGTGCTATGGAGCTATGGAGCTCTGGTGCTATGGAGCTATGGAGCTCTGGTGCTATGGAGCTATGGAGCTCTGGAAGTATGGAGCTCTGGTGCTATGGAGCTATGGAGCTCTGGTGCTATGGAGCTATGGAGCTCTGGTGCTATGGAGCTCTGGTGCTATGGAGCTCTGGTGCTATGGAGCTATGGAGCTCTGGTGCTATGGAGCTCTGGAGGTATGGAGCTCTGGAGGTATGGAGCTCTGGAGGTATGGAGCTATGGAGCCCTGGAGCTCTGGAGGTATGGAGCTATGGTGCTATGGAGCTCTGAAGCCATGGAGCTCTGGTGCTATGGAGCTATGGAGCTCTGGTGCTATGGAGCTATGGAGCTATGGAGCTCTGGAAGTATGGAGCTCTGGTGCTATGGAGCTATGGAGCTCTGGTGCTATGGAGCTCTGGAGCTCTGGTGCTATGGAGCTATGGAGCTCTGGTGCTATGGAGCTCTGGTGCTATGGAGCTCTGGTGCTATGGAGCTATGGAGCTCTGGTGCTATGGAGCTATGGAGCTCTGGAGGTATGGAGCTCTGGAGGTATGGAGCTCTGGAGGTATGGAGCTATGGAGCCCTGGAGCTCTGGAGGTATGGAGCTATGGTGCTATGGAGCTCTGAAGCCATGGAGCTCTGGTGCTATGGAGCTCTGGAGCTCTGGAGGTATGGAGCTCTGGAGGTATGGAGCTATGGAGCCCTGGAGCTCTGGAGGTATGGAGCTATGGTGCTATGGAGCTCTGAAGCCATGGAGCTCTGGTGCTATGGAGCTCTGGAGGTATGGAGCTCTGGAGGTATGGAGCTCTGGAGGTATGGAGCTATGGAGCCCTGGAGCTCTGGAGGTATGGAGCTATGGTGCTATGGAGCTCTGAAGCCATGGAGCTCTGGTGCTATGGAGCTCTGGAGCTCTGGAGGTATGGAGCTCTGGAGGTATGGAGCTCTGGAGGTATGGAGCTATGGAGCCCTGGAGCTCTGGAGGTATGGAGCTATGGTGCTATGGAGCTCTGAAGCCATGGAGCTCTGGTGCTATGGAGCTCTGGAGGTATGGAGCTCTGGAGGTATGGAGCTCTGGAGGTATGGAGCTATGGAGCCCTGGAGCTCTGGAGGTATGGAGCTATGGTGCTATGGAGCTCTGAAGCCATGGAGCTCTGGTGCTATGGAGCTCTGGAGGTATGGAGCTCTGGAGGTATGGAGCTCTGGAGGTATGGAGCTATGGAGCCCTGGAGCTCTGGAGGTATGGAGCTATGGTGCTATGGAGCTCTGAAGCCATGGAGCTCTGGTGCTATGGAGCTATGGAGCTCTGGTGCTATGGAGCTATGGAGGTATGGAGCCACCAGCCAGCACCCTCCGTGGCTGGATCAATGGAAGTGTTTTAGGTACCAGGCAGCCAAAGGGCCGAGGCCTCACGCTCGACCACGCCGGCGCAGAGTTCCAGCCGCTCGGATAAGCTCTGTCACTCACCCGCCGCGCAGCCACCGGTAACGGGGAAATGTCGCCGCCTGGCGGACACGCCGTTGTAAATGAATGGGCTTTCGCACTTAGTGCAATTTTCGCCAACTCTCTGACTTAGAGCTATGGAAGTATGGAGCTATGGAGCCACCAGCCACCCAGGCTGGAGCTATGGAGCTCTGGAGGTATGGAGCTCAGGTGCTATGGAAGTATGGAGCTATGGAGCTATGGAAGTATGGAGCTATGGAGCTATGGAGCTCTGGAAGTATGGAGCTATGGAGCTCTGGAGGTATGGAGCTATGGAGCCCTGGAGCCCTGGAGCTATGGAGCTCTGGTGCTATGGAGGTATGGAGCTCTGGAGGTATGGAGCTCTGGAGGTATGGAGCTATGGAGCTATGGAGCCCTGGAGCTATGGAGCTATGGAGCCCTGGAGCTATGGAGCTATGGAGCCCTGGAGCTATGGAGCTATGGAGCTCTGGTGCTATGGAGCTATGGAGCTCTGGTGCTATGGAGCTATGGAGCTCTGGTGCTATGGAGCTATGGAGCTCTGGTGCTATGGAGCTATGGAGCTCTGGAAGTATGGAGCTATGGAGCTCTGGAGGTATGGAGCTATGGAGCCCTGGAGCTATGGAGCCCTGGAGCTATGGAAGTATGGAGCTCTGGTGCTATGGAGCTATGGAGCTCTGGTGCTATGGAGCTATGGAGCTCTGGAGCTATGGAGCTCTGGAAGTATGGAGCTATGGAGCTATGGAGCTCTGGAGGTATGGAGCTATGGAGCTATGGAAGTATGGAGCTCTGGTGCTATGGAGCTATGGAGCTCTGGTGCTATGGAGCTATGGAGCTCTGGTGCTATGGAGCTATGGAGCTATGGAGCTCTGGAAGTATGGAGCTCTGGTGCTATGGAGCTATGGAGCTCTGGTGCTATGGAGCTATGGAGCTCTGGTGCTATGGAGCTATGGAGCTCTGGTGCTATGGAGCTCTGGTGCTATGGAGCTCTGGTGCTATGGAGCTATGGAGCTCTGGTGCTATGGAGCTATGGAGCTCTGGAGGTATGGAGCTCTGGAGGTATGGAGCTCTGGAGGTATGGAGCTTTGGAGCCCTGGAGCTCTGGAGGTATGGAGCTATGGTGCTATGGAGCTCTGAAGCCATGGAGCTCTGGTGCTATGGAGCTCTGGAGCTCTGGAGGTATGGAGCTCTGGAGGTATGGAGCTATGGAGCCCTGGAGCTCTGGAGGTATGGAGCTATGGTGCTATGGAGCTCTGAAGCCATGGAGCTCTGGTGCTATGGAGCTCTGGAGCTCTGGAGGTATGGAGCTCTGGAGGTATGGAGCTATGGAGCCCTGGAGCTCTGGAGGTATGGAGCTATGGTGCTATGGAGCTCTGAAGCCATGGAGCTCTGGTGCTATGGAGCTCTGGAGCTCTGGAGGTATGGAGCTCTGGAGGTATGGAGCTCTGGAGGTATGGAGCTATGGAGCCCTGGAGCTCTGGAGGTATGGAGCTATGGTGCTATGGAGCTCTGAAGCCATGGAGCTCTGGTGCTATGGAGCTCTGGAGGTATGGAGCTCTGGAGGTATGGAGCTATGGAGCCCTGGAGCTCTGGAGGTATGGAGCTATGGTGCTATGGAGCTCTGAAGCCATGGAGCTCTGGTGCTATGGAGCTCTGGAGGTATGGAGCTCTGGAGGTATGGAGCTCTGGAGGTATGGAGCTATGGAGCCCTGGAGCTCTGGAGGTATGGAGCTATGGTGCTATGGAGCTCTGAAGCCATGGAGCTCTGGTGCTATGGAGCTATGGAGCTCTGGTGCTATGGAGCTATGGAGGTATGGAGCCACCAGCCAGCACCCTCCGTGGCTGGATCAATGGAAGTGTTTTAGGTACCAGGCAGCCAAAGGGCCGAGGCCTCACGCTCGACCACGCCGGCGCAGAGTTCCAGCCGCTCGGATAAGCTCTGTCACTCACCCGCCGCGCAGCCACCGGTAACGGGGAAATGTCGCCGCCTTGTGGACACGCCGTTGTAAATGAATGGGCTTTCGCACTTAGTGCAATTTTCGCCAACTCTCTGACTGGAGCTATGGAAGTATGGAGCTATGGAGCCACCAGCCACCCAGGCTGGAGCTATGGAGCTCTGGAGGTATGGAGCTCTGGTGCTATGGAAGTATGGAGCTATGGAGCTATGGAAGTATGGAGCTATGGAGCTATGGAGCTCTGGAAGTATGGAGCTATGGAGCTCTGGAGGTATGGAGCTATGGAGCCCTGGAGCCCTGGAGCTATGGAGCCCTGGAGCTATGGAGCTATGGAGCCCTGGAGCTATGGAGCTATGGAGCCCTGGAGCTATGGAGCTATGGAGCTCTGGTGCTATGGAGCTATGGAGCTCTGGTGCTATGGAGCTATGGAGCTCTGGTGCTATGGAGCTATGGAGCTCTGGTGCTATGGAGCTATGGAGCTCTGGAAGTATGGAGCTATGGAGCTCTGGAGGTATGGAGCTATGGAGCTCTGGAGGTATGGAGCTATGGAGCCCTGGAGCTATGGAGCCCTGGAGCTATGGAAGTATGGAGCTCTGGTGCTATGGAGCTATGGAGCTCTGGTGCTATGGAGCTATGGAGCTCTGGAGCTATGGAGCTCTGGAGGTATGGAGCTATGGAGCTCTGGAGGTATGGAGCTATGGAGCTATGGAAGTATGGAGCTCTGGTGCTATGGAGCTATGGAGCTCTGGTGCTATGGAGCTATGGAGCTCTGGTGCTATGGAGCTATGGAGCTATGGAGCTCTGGAAGTATGGAGCTCTGGTGCTATGGAGCTATGGAGCTCTGGTGCTATGGAGCTATGGAGCTCTGGTGCTATGGAGCTATGGAGCTCTGGTGCTATGGAGCTATGGTGCTATGGAGCTCTGGTGCTATGGAGCTATGGAGCTCTGGTGCTATGGAGCTATGGAGCTCTGGAGGTATGGAGCTCTGGAGGTATGGAGCTCTGGAGGTATGGAGCTTTGGAGCCCTGGAGCTCTGGAGGTATGGAGCTATGGTGCTATGGAGCTCTGAAGCCATGGAGCTCTGGTGCTATGGAGCTCTGGAGCTCTGGAGGTATGGAGCTCTGGAGGTATGGAGCTATGGAGCCCTGGAGCTCTGGAGGTATGGAGCTATGGTGCTATGGAGCTCTGAAGCCATGGAGCTCTGGTGCTATGGAGCTCTGGAGCTCTGGAGGTATGGAGCTCTGGAGGTATGGAGCTATGGAGCCCTGGAGCTCTGGAGGTATGGAGCTATGGTGCTATGGAGCTCTGAAGCCATGGAGCTCTGGTGCTATGGAGCTCTGGAGCTCTGGAGGTATGGAGCTCTGGAGGTATGGAGCTCTGGAGGTATGGAGCTATGGAGCCCTGGAGCTCTGGAGGTATGGAGCTATGGTGCTATGGAGCTCTGAAGCCATGGAGCTCTGGTGCTATGGAGCTCTGGAGGTATGGAGCTCTGGAGGTATGGAGCTCTGGAGGTATGGAGCTATGGAGCCCTGGAGCTCTGGAGGTATGGAGCTATGGTGCTATGGAGCTCTGAAGCCATGGAGCTCTGGTGCTATGGAGCTATGGAGCTCTGGTGCTATGGAGCTATGGAGGTATGGAGCCACCAGCCAGCACCCTCCGTGGCTGGATCAATGGAAGTGTTTTAGGTACCAGGCAGCCAAAGGGCCGAGGCCTCACGCTCGACCACGCCGGCGCAGAGTTCCAGCCGCTCGGATAAGCTCTGTCACTCACCCGCCGCGCAGCCACCGGTAACGGGGAAATGTCGCCGCCTTGTGGACACGCCGTTGTAAATGAATGGGCTTTCGCACTTAGTGCAATTTTCGCCAACTCTCTGACTTAGAGCTATGGAAGTATGGAGCTATGGAGCCACCAGCCACCCAGGCTGGAGCTCTGGAGCTCTGGAGGTATGGAGCTCTGGTGCTATGGAAGTATGGAGCTCTGGTGCTATGGAAGTATGGAGCTATGGAGGTATGGAAGTATGGAGCTATGGAAGTATGGAGCTATGGAGCTCTGGAAGTATGGAGCTATGGAGCTCTGGAGGTATGGAGCCCTGGAGCTATGGAGCCCTGGAGCTATGGAAGTATGGAGCTCTGGTGCTATGGAGCTATGGAGCTCTGGTGCTATGGAGCTATGGAGCTATGGAGCTCTGGAGCTATGGAGCTCTGGAGGTATGGAGCTATGGAGCTATGGAGCTCTGGAGGTATGGAGCTATGGAGCTATGGAAGTATGGAGCTCTGGTGCTATGGAGCTATGGAGCTCTGGTGCTATGGAGCTATGGAGCTCTGGTGCTATGGAGCTATGGAGCTATGGAGCTCTGGAAGTATGGAGCTCTGGTGCTATGGAGCTATGGAGCTCTGGTGCTATGGAGCTATGGAGCTCTGGTGCTATGGAGCTCTGGTGCTATGGAGCTCTGGTGCTATGGAGCTATGGAGCTCTGGTGCTATGGAGCTCTGGAGGTATGGAGCTCTGGAGGTATGGAGCTCTGGAGGTATGGAGCTATGGAGCCCTGGAGCTCTGGAGGTATGGAGCTATGGTGCTATGGAGCTCTGAAGCCATGGAGCTCTGGTGCTATGGAGCTATGGAGCTCTGGTGCTATGGAGCTATGGAGCTATGGAGCTCTGGAAGTATGGAGCTCTGGTGCTATGGAGCTATGGAGCTCTGGTGCTATGGAGCTATGGAGCTCTGGTGCTATGGAGCTATGGAGCTCTGGTGCTATGGAGCTCTGGTGCTATGGAGCTCTGGTGCTATGGAGCTATGGAGCTCTGAAGCCATGGAGCTCTGGTGCTATGGAGCTCTGGAGCTCTGGAGGTATGGAGCTCTGGAGGTATGGAGCTATGGAGCCCTGGAGCTCTGGAGGTATGGAGCTATGGTGCTATGGAGCTCTGAAGCCATGGAGCTCTGGTGCTATGGAGCTCTGGAGCTCTGGAGGTATGGAGCTCTGGAGGTATGGAGCTATGGAGCCCTGGAGCTCTGGAGGTATGGAGCTATGGTGCTATGGAGCTCTGAAGCCATGGAGCTCTGGTGCTATGGAGCTCTGGAGCTCTGGAGGTATGGAGCTCTGGAGGTATGGAGCTCTGGAGGTATGGAGCTATGGAGCCCTGGAGCTCTGGAGGTATGGAGCTATGGTGCTATGGAGCTCTGAAGCCATGGAGCTCTGGTGCTATGGAGCTCTGGAGGTATGGAGCTCTGGAGGTATGGAGCTCTGGAGGTATGGAGCTATGGAGCCCTGGAGCTCTGGAGGTATGGAGCTATGGTGCTATGGAGCTCTGAAGCCATGGAGCTCTGGTGCTATGGAGCTCTGGAGGTATGGAGCTCTGGAGGTATGGAGCTCTGGAGGTATGGAGCTATGGAGCCCTGGAGCTCTGGAGGTATGGAGCTATGGTGCTATGGAGCTCTGAAGCCATGGAGCTCTGGTGCTATGGAGCTCTGGAGGTATGGAGCTCTGGAGGTATGGAGCTCTGGAGGTATGGAGCTATGGAGCCCTGGAGCTCTGGAGGTATGGAGCTATGGTGCTATGGAGCTCTGAAGCCATGGAGCTCTGGTGCTATGGAGCTATGGAGCTCTGGTGCTATGGAGCTATGGAGGTATGGAGCCACCAGCCAGCACCCTCCGTGGCTGGATCAATGGAAGTGTTTTAGGTACCAGGCAGCCAAAGGGCCGAGGCCTCACGCTCGACCACGCCGGCGCAGAGTTCCAGCCGCTCGGATAAGCTCTGTCACTCACCCGCCGCGCAGCCACCGGTAACGGGGAAATGTCGCCGCCTTGTGGACACGCCGTTGTAAATGAATGGGCTTTCGCACTTAGTGCAATTTTCGCCAACTCTCTGACTTAGAGCTATGGAAGTATGGAGCTATGGAGCCACCAGCCACCCAGGCTGGAGCTCTGGAGCTCTGGAGGTATGGAGCTCTGGTGCTATGGAAGTATGGAGCTCTGGTGCTATGGAAGTATGGAGCTATGGAGGTATGGAAGTATGGAGCTATGGAAGTATGGAGCTATGGAGCTCTGGAAGTATGGAGCTATGGAGCTCTGGAGGTATGGAGCCCTGGAGCTATGGAGCCCTGGAGCTATGGAAGTATGGAGCTCTGGTGCTATGGAGCTATGGAGCTATGGAGCTCTGGTGCTATGGAGCTATGGAGCTCTGGAGCTATGGAGCTCTGGAGGTATGGAGCTATGGAGCTATGGAGCTCTGGAGGTATGGAGCTATGGAGCTATGGAAGTATGGAGCTCTGGTGCTATGGAGCTATGGAGCTCTGGTGCTATGGAGGTATGGAGCTCTGGAGGTATGGAGCTCTGGAGGTATGGAGCTATGGAGCTATGGAGCCCTGGAGCTATGGAGCTATGGAGCCCTGGAGCTATGGAGCTATGGAGCCCTGGAGCTATGGAGCTATGGAGCTCTGGTGCTATGGAGCTATGGAGCTCTGGTGCTATGGAGCTATGGAGCTCTGGTGCTATGGAGCTATGGAGCTCTGGTGCTATGGAGCTATGGAGCTCTGGAAGTATGGAGCTATGGAGCTCTGGAGGTATGGACACGCCGTTGTAAATGAATGGGCTTTCGCACTTAGTGCAATTTTCGCCAACTCTCTGACTTAGAGCTATGGAAGTATGGAGCTATGGAGCCACCAGCCACCCAGGCTGGAGCTATGGAGCTCTGGAGGTATGGAGCTCAGGTGCTATGGAAGTATGGAGCTATGGAGCTATGGAAGTATGGAGCTCTGGAGGTATGGAGCTATGGAGCCCTGGAGCTATGGAGCCCTGGAGCTATGGAAGTATGGAGCTCTGGTGCTATGGAGCTATGGAGCTCTGGTGCTATGGAGCTATGGAGCTCTGGAGCTATGGAGCTCTGGAAGTATGGAGCTATGGAGCTATGGAGCTCTGGAGGTATGGAGCTATGGAGCTATGGAAGTATGGAGCTCTGGTGCTATGGAGCTATGGAGCTCTGGTGCTATGGAGCTATGGAGCTCTGGTGCTATGGAGCTATGGAGCTATGGAGCTCTGGAAGTATGGAGCTCTGGTGCTATGGAGCTATGGAGCTCTGGTGCTATGGAGCTATGGAGCTCTGGTGCTATGGAGCTATGGAGCTCTGGTGCTATGGAGCTCTGGTGCTATGGAGCTCTGGTGCTATGGAGCTATGGAGCTCTGGTGCTATGGAGCTATGGAGCTCTGGAGGTATGGAGCTCTGGAGGTATGGAGCTCTGGAGGTATGGAGCTTTGGAGCCCTGGAGCTCTGGAGGTATGGAGCTATGGTGCTATGGAGCTCTGAAGCCATGGAGCTCTGGTGCTATGGAGCTCTGGAGCTCTGGAGGTATGGAGCTCTGGAGGTATGGAGCTATGGAGCCCTGGAGCTCTGGAGGTATGGAGCTATGGTGCTATGGAGCTCTGAAGCCATGGAGCTCTGGTGCTATGGAGCTCTGGAGCTCTGGAGGTATGGAGCTCTGGAGGTATGGAGCTATGGAGCCCTGGAGCTCTGGAGGTATGGAGCTATGGTGCTATGGAGCTCTGAAGCCATGGAGCTCTGGTGCTATGGAGCTCTGGAGCTCTGGAGGTATGGAGCTCTGGAGGTATGGAGCTCTGGAGGTATGGAGCTATGGAGCCCTGGAGCTCTGGAGGTATGGAGCTATGGTGCTATGGAGCTCTGAAGCCATGGAGCTCTGGTGCTATGGAGCTCTGGAGGTATGGAGCTCTGGAGGTATGGAGCTATGGAGCCCTGGAGCTCTGGAGGTATGGAGCTATGGTGCTATGGAGCTCTGAAGCCATGGAGCTCTGGTGCTATGGAGCTCTGGAGGTATGGAGCTCTGGAGGTATGGAGCTCTGGAGGTATGGAGCTATGGAGCCCTGGAGCTCTGGAGGTATGGAGCTATGGTGCTATGGAGCTCTGAAGCCATGGAGCTCTGGTGCTATGGAGCTATGGAGCTCTGGTGCTATGGAGCTATGGAGGTATGGAGCCACCAGCCAGCACCCTCCGTGGCTGGATCAATGGAAGTGTTTTAGGTACCAGGCAGCCAAAGGGCCGAGGCCTCACGCTCGACCACGCCGGCGCAGAGTTCCAGCCGCTCGGATAAGCTCTGTCACTCACCCGCCGCGCAGCCACCGGTAACGGGGAAATGTCGCCGCCTTGTGGACACGCCGTTGTAAATGAATGGGCTTTCGCACTTAGTGCAATTTTCGCCAACTCTCTGACTGGAGCTATGGAAGTATGGAGCTATGGAGCCACCAGCCACCCAGGCTGGAGCTATGGAGCTCTGGAGGTATGGAGCTCTGGTGCTATGGAAGTATGGAGCTATGGAGCTATGGAAGTATGGAGCTATGGAGCTATGGAGCTCTGGAAGTATGGAGCTATGGAGCTCTGGAGGTATGGAGCTATGGAGCCCTGGAGCCCTGGAGCTATGGAGCCCTGGAGCTATGGAGCTATGGAGCCCTGGAGCTATGGAGCTATGGAGCCCTGGAGCTATGGAGCTATGGAGCTCTGGTGCTATGGAGCTATGGAGCTCTGGTGCTATGGAGCTATGGAGCTCTGGTGCTATGGAGCTATGGAGCCCTGGAGCTATGGAGCTATGGAGCTCTGGTGCTATGGAGCTATGGAGCTCTGGTGCTATGGAGCTATGGAGCTCTGGTGCTATGGAGCTATGGAGCTCTGGTGCTATGGAGCTATGGAGCTCTGGAAGTATGGAGCTATGGAGCTCTGGAGGTATGGAGCTATGGAGCCCATGGAGCTCTGGTGCTATGGAGCTCTGGAGGTATGGAGCTCTGGAGGTATGGAGCTCTGGAGGTATGGAGCTATGGAGCCCTGGAGCTCTGGAGGTATGGAGCTATGGTGCTATGGAGCTCTGAAGCCATGGAGCTCTGGTGCTATGGAGCTCTGGAGGTATGGAGCTCTGGAGGTATGGAGCTCTGGAGGTATGGAGCTATGGAGCCCTGGAGCTCTGGAGGTATGGAGCTATGGTGCTATGGAGCTCTGAAGCCATGGAGCTCTGGTGCTATGGAGCTCTGGAGGTATGGAGCTCTGGAGGTATGGAGCTCTGGAGGTATGGAGCTATGGAGCCCTGGAGCTCTGGAGGTATGGAGCTATGGTGCTATGGAGCTCTGAAGCCATGGAGCTCTGGTGCTATGGAGCTATGGAGCTCTGGTGCTATGGAGCTATGGAGGTATGGAGCCACCAGCCAGCACCCTCCGTGGCTGGATCAATGGAAGTGTTTTAGGTACCAGGCAGCCAAAGGGCCGAGGCCTCACGCTCGACCACGCCGGCGCAGAGTTCCAGCCGCTCGGATAAGCTCTGTCACTCACCCGCCGCGCAGCCACCGGTAACGGGGAAATGTCGCCGCCTTGTGGACACGCCGTTGTAAATGAATGGGCTTTCGCACTTAGTGCAATTTTCGCCAACTCTCTGACTTAGAGCTATGGAAGTATGGAGCTATGGAGCCACCAGCCACCCAGGCTGGAGCTCTGGAGCTCTGGAGGTATGGAGCTCTGGTGCTATGGAAGTATGGAGCTCTGGTGCTATGGAAGTATGGAGCTATGGAGGTATGGAAGTATGGAGCTATGGAAGTATGGAGCTATGGAGCTCTGGAAGTATGGAGCTATGGAGCTCTGGAGGTATGGAGCCCTGGAGCTATGGAGCCCTGGAGCTATGGAAGTATGGAGCTCTGGTGCTATGGAGCTATGGAGCTATGGAGCTCTGGTGCTATGGAGCTATGGAGCTCTGGAGCTATGGAGCTCTGGAGGTATGGAGCTATGGAGCTATGGAGCTCTGGAGGTATGGAGCTATGGAGCTATGGAAGTATGGAGCTCTGGTGCTATGGAGCTATGGAGCTCTGGTGCTATGGAGCTATGGAGCTCTGGTGCTATGGAGCTATGGAGCTCTGGAGCTCTGGAGCTATGGAGCTCTGGAGGTATGGAGCTATGGAGCTATGGAGCTCTGGAGGTATGGAGCTATGGAGCTATGGAAGTATGGAGCTCTGGTGCTATGGAGCTATGGAGCTCTGGTGCTATGGAGCTATGGAGCTCTGGTGCTATGGAGCTATGGAGCTCTGGAAGTATGGAGCTCTGGTGCTATGGAGCTATGGAGCTCTGGTGCTATGGAGCTATGGAGCTCTGGTGCTATGGAGCTCTGGTGCTATGGAGCTCTGGTGCTATGGAGCTATGGAGCTCTGGTGCTATGGAGCTCTGGAGGTATGGAGCTCTGGAGGTATGGAGCTCTGGAGGTATGGAGCTATGGAGCCCTGGAGCTCTGGAGGTATGGAGCTATGGTGCTATGGAGCTCTGAAGCCATGGAGCTCTGGTGCTATGGAGCTATGGAGCTCTGGTGCTATGGAGCTATGGAGCTATGGAGCTCTGGAAGTATGGAGCTCTGGTGCTATGGAGCTATGGAGCTCTGGTGCTATGGAGCTCTGGAGCTCTGGTGCTATGGAGCTATGGAGCTCTGGTGCTATGGAGCTCTGGTGCTATGGAGCTCTGGTGCTATGGAGCTATGGAGCTCTGGTGCTATGGAGCTATGGAGCTCTGGAGGTATGGAGCTCTGGAGGTATGGAGCTCTGGAGGTATGGAGCTATGGAGCCCTGGAGCTCTGGAGGTATGGAGCTATGGTGCTATGGAGCTCTGAAGCCATGGAGCTCTGGTGCTATGGAGCTCTGGAGCTCTGGAGGTATGGAGCTCTGGAGGTATGGAGCTATGGAGCCCTGGAGCTCTGGAGGTATGGAGCTATGGTGCTATGGAGCTCTGAAGCCATGGAGCTCTGGTGCTATGGAGCTCTGGAGGTATGGAGCTCTGGAGGTATGGAGCTCTGGAGGTATGGAGCTATGGAGCCCTGGAGCTCTGGAGGTATGGAGCTATGGTGCTATGGAGCTCTGAAGCCATGGAGCTCTGGTGCTATGGAGCTCTGGAGCTCTGGAGGTATGGAGCTCTGGAGGTATGGAGCTCTGGAGGTATGGAGCTATGGAGCCCTGGAGCTCTGGAGGTATGGAGCTATGGTGCTATGGAGCTCTGAAGCCATGGAGCTCTGGTGCTATGGAGCTCTGGAGGTATGGAGCTCTGGAGGTATGGAGCTCTGGAGGTATGGAGCTATGGAGCCCTGGAGCTCTGGAGGTATGGAGCTATGGTGCTATGGAGCTCTGAAGCCATGGAGCTCTGGTGCTATGGAGCTCTGGAGGTATGGAGCTCTGGAGGTATGGAGCTCTGGAGGTATGGAGCTATGGAGCCCTGGAGCTCTGGAGGTATGGAGCTATGGTGCTATGGAGCTCTGAAGCCATGGAGCTCTGGTGCTATGGAGCTATGGAGCTCTGGTGCTATGGAGCTATGGAGGTATGGAGCCACCAGCCAGCACCCTCCGTGGCTGGATCAATGGAAGTGTTTTAGGTACCAGGCAGCCAAAGGGCCGAGGCCTCACGCTCGACCACGCCGGCGCAGAGTTCCAGCCGCTCGGATAAGCTCTGTCACTCACCCGCCGCGCAGCCACCGGTAACGGGGAAATGTCGCCGCCTGGCGGACACGCCGTTGTAAATGAATGGGCTTTCGCACTTAGTGCAATTTTCGCCAACTCTCTGACTTAGAGCTATGGAAGTATGGAGCTATGGAGCCACCAGCCACCCAGGCTGGAGCTATGGAGCTCTGGAGGTATGGAGCTCAGGTGCTATGGAAGTATGGAGCTATGGAGCTATGGAAGTATGGAGCTATGGAGCTATGGAGCTCTGGAAGTATGGAGCTATGGAGCTCTGGAGGTATGGAGCTATGGAGCCCTGGAGCCCTGGAGCTATGGAGCTCTGGTGCTATGGAGGTATGGAGCTCTGGAGGTATGGAGCTCTGGAGGTATGGAGCTATGGAGCTATGGAGCCCTGGAGCTATGGAGCTATGGAGCCCTGGAGCTATGGAGCTATGGAGCCCTGGAGCTATGGAGCTATGGAGCTCTGGTGCTATGGAGCTATGGAGCTCTGGTGCTATGGAGCTATGGAGCTCTGGTGCTATGGAGCTATGGAGCTCTGGTGCTATGGAGCTATGGAGCTCTGGAAGTATGGAGCTATGGAGCTCTGGAGGTATGGAGCTATGGAGCCCTGGAGCTATGGAGCCCTGGAGCTATGGAAGTATGGAGCTCTGGTGCTATGGAGCTATGGAGCTCTGGTGCTATGGAGCTATGGAGCTCTGGAGCTATGGAGCTCTGGAAGTATGGAGCTATGGAGCTATGGAGCTCTGGAGGTATGGAGCTATGGAGCTATGGAAGTATGGAGCTCTGGTGCTATGGAGCTATGGAGCTCTGGTGCTATGGAGCTATGGAGCTCTGGTGCTATGGAGCTATGGAGCTATGGAGCTCTGGAAGTATGGAGCTCTGGTGCTATGGAGCTATGGAGCTCTGGTGCTATGGAGCTATGGAGCTCTGGTGCTATGGAGCTATGGAGCTCTGGTGCTATGGAGCTCTGGTGCTATGGAGCTCTGGTGCTATGGAGCTATGGAGCTCTGGTGCTATGGAGCTATGGAGCTCTGGAGGTATGGAGCTCTGGAGGTATGGAGCTCTGGAGGTATGGAGCTTTGGAGCCCTGGAGCTCTGGAGGTATGGAGCTATGGTGCTATGGAGCTCTGAAGCCATGGAGCTCTGGTGCTATGGAGCTCTGGAGCTCTGGAGGTATGGAGCTCTGGAGGTATGGAGCTATGGAGCCCTGGAGCTCTGGAGGTATGGAGCTATGGTGCTATGGAGCTCTGAAGCCATGGAGCTCTGGTGCTATGGAGCTCTGGAGCTCTGGAGGTATGGAGCTCTGGAGGTATGGAGCTATGGAGCCCTGGAGCTCTGGAGGTATGGAGCTATGGTGCTATGGAGCTCTGAAGCCATGGAGCTCTGGTGCTATGGAGCTCTGGAGCTCTGGAGGTATGGAGCTCTGGAGGTATGGAGCTCTGGAGGTATGGAGCTATGGAGCCCTGGAGCTCTGGAGGTATGGAGCTATGGTGCTATGGAGCTCTGAAGCCATGGAGCTCTGGTGCTATGGAGCTCTGGAGGTATGGAGCTCTGGAGGTATGGAGCTATGGAGCCCTGGAGCTCTGGAGGTATGGAGCTATGGTGCTATGGAGCTCTGAAGCCATGGAGCTCTGGTGCTATGGAGCTCTGGAGGTATGGAGCTCTGGAGGTATGGAGCTCTGGAGGTATGGAGCTATGGAGCCCTGGAGCTCTGGAGGTATGGAGCTATGGTGCTATGGAGCTCTGAAGCCATGGAGCTCTGGTGCTATGGAGCTATGGAGCTCTGGTGCTATGGAGCTATGGAGGTATGGAGCCACCAGCCAGCACCCTCCGTGGCTGGATCAATGGAAGTGTTTTAGGTACCAGGCAGCCAAAGGGCCGAGGCCTCACGCTCGACCACGCCGGCGCAGAGTTCCAGCCGCTCGGATAAGCTCTGTCACTCACCCGCCGCGCAGCCACCGGTAACGGGGAAATGTCGCCGCCTTGTGGACACGCCGTTGTAAATGAATGGGCTTTCGCACTTAGTGCAATTTTCGCCAACTCTCTGACTGGAGCTATGGAAGTATGGAGCTATGGAGCCACCAGCCACCCAGGCTGGAGCTATGGAGCTCTGGAGGTATGGAGCTCTGGTGCTATGGAAGTATGGAGCTATGGAGCTATGGAAGTATGGAGCTATGGAGCTATGGAGCTCTGGAAGTATGGAGCTATGGAGCTCTGGAGGTATGGAGCTATGGAGCCCTGGAGCCCTGGAGCTATGGAGCCCTGGAGCTATGGAGCTATGGAGCCCTGGAGCTATGGAGCTATGGAGCCCTGGAGCTATGGAGCTATGGAGCTCTGGTGCTATGGAGCTATGGAGCTCTGGTGCTATGGAGCTATGGAGCTCTGGTGCTATGGAGCTATGGAGCTCTGGTGCTATGGAGCTATGGAGCTCTGGAAGTATGGAGCTATGGAGCTCTGGAGGTATGGAGCTATGGAGCTCTGGAGGTATGGAGCTATGGAGCCCTGGAGCTATGGAGCCCTGGAGCTATGGAAGTATGGAGCTCTGGTGCTATGGAGCTATGGAGCTCTGGTGCTATGGAGCTATGGAGCTCTGGAGCTATGGAGCTCTGGAGGTATGGAGCTATGGAGCTCTGGAGGTATGGAGCTATGGAGCTATGGAAGTATGGAGCTCTGGTGCTATGGAGCTATGGAGCTCTGGTGCTATGGAGCTATGGAGCTCTGGTGCTATGGAGCTATGGAGCTATGGAGCTCTGGAAGTATGGAGCTCTGGTGCTATGGAGCTATGGAGCTCTGGTGCTATGGAGCTATGGAGCTCTGGTGCTATGGAGCTATGGAGCTCTGGTGCTATGGAGCTATGGTGCTATGGAGCTCTGGTGCTATGGAGCTATGGAGCTCTGGTGCTATGGAGCTATGGAGCTCTGGAGGTATGGAGCTCTGGAGGTATGGAGCTCTGGAGGTATGGAGCTTTGGAGCCCTGGAGCTCTGGAGGTATGGAGCTATGGTGCTATGGAGCTCTGAAGCCATGGAGCTCTGGTGCTATGGAGCTATGGAGCTCTGGTGCTATGGAGCTATGGAGGTATGGAGCCACCAGCCAGCACCCTCCGTGGCTGGATCAATGGAAGTGTTTTAGGTACCAGGCAGCCAAAGGGCCGAGGCCTCACGCTCGACCACGCCGGCGCAGAGTTCCAGCCGCTCGGATAAGCTCTGTCACTCACCCGCCGCGCAGCCACCGGTAACGGGGAAATGTCGCCGCCTTGTGGACACGCCGTTGTAAATGAATGGGCTTTCGCACTTAGTGCAATTTTCGCCAACTCTCTGACTTAGAGCTATGGAAGTATGGAGCTATGGAGCCACCAGCCACCCAGGCTGGAGCTCTGGAGCTCTGGAGGTATGGAGCTCTGGTGCTATGGAAGTATGGAGCTCTGGTGCTATGGAAGTATGGAGCTATGGAGGTATGGAAGTATGGAGCTATGGAAGTATGGAGCTATGGAGCTCTGGAAGTATGGAGCTATGGAGCTCTGGAGGTATGGAGCCCTGGAGCTATGGAGCCCTGGAGCTATGGAAGTATGGAGCTCTGGTGCTATGGAGCTATGGAGCTCTGGTGCTATGGAGCTATGGAGCTATGGAGCTCTGGAGCTATGGAGCTCTGGAGGTATGGAGCTATGGAGCTATGGAGCTCTGGAGGTATGGAGCTATGGAAGTATGGAGCTCTGGTGCTATGGAGCTATGGAGCTCTGGTGCTATGGAGCTATGGAGCTCTGGTGCTATGGAGCTATGGAGCTATGGAGCTCTGGAAGTATGGAGCTCTGGTGCTATGGAGCTATGGAGCTCTGGTGCTATGGAGCTATGGAGCTCTGGTGCTATGGAGCTCTGGTGCTATGGAGCTCTGGTGCTATGGAGCTATGGAGCTCTGGTGCTATGGAGCTATGGAGCTCTGGAGGTATGGAGCTCTGGAGGTATGGAGCTCTGGAGGTATGGAGCTATGGAGCCCTGGAGCTCTGGAGGTATGGAGCTATGGTGCTATGGAGCTCTGAAGCCATGGAGCTCTGGTGCTATGGAGCTCTGGAGCTCTGGAGGTATGGAGCTCTGGAGGTATGGAGCTATGGAGCCCTGGAGCTCTGGAGGTATGGAGCTATGGAGCTCTGAAGCCATGGAGCTCTGGTGCTATGGAGCTCTGGAGCTCTGGAGGTATGGAGCTCTGGAGGTATGGAGCTCTGGAGGTATGGAGCTATGGAGCCCTGGAGCTCTGGAGGTATGGAGCTATGGTGCTATGGAGCTCTGAAGCCATGGAGCTCTGGTGCTATGGAGCTCTGGAGGTATGGAGCTCTGGAGGTATGGAGCTCTGGAGGTATGGAGCTATGGAGCCCTGGAGCTCTGGAGGTATGGAGCTATGGTGCTATGGAGCTCTGAAGCCATGGAGCTCTGGTGCTATGGAGCTCTGGAGGTATGGAGCTCTGGAGGTATGGAGCTCTGGAGGTATGGAGCTATGGAGCCCTGGAGCTCTGGAGGTATGGAGCTATGGTGCTATGGAGCTCTGAAGCCATGGAGCTCTGGTGCTATGGAGCTATGGAGCTCTGGTGCTATGGAGCTATGGAGGTATGGAGCCACCAGCCAGCACCCTCCGTGGCTGGATCAATGGAAGTGTTTTAGGTACCAGGCAGCCAAAGGGCCGAGGCCTCACGCTCGACCACGCCGGCGCAGAGTTCCAGCCGCTCGGATAAGCTCTGTCACTCACCCGCCGCGCAGCCACCGGTAACGGGGAAATGTCGCCGCCTGGCGGACACGCCGTTGTAAATGAATGGGCTTTCGCACTTAGTGCAATTTTCGCCAACTCTCTGACTTAGAGCTATGGAAGTATGGAGCTATGGAGCCACCAGCCACCCAGGCTGGAGCTATGGAGCTCTGGAGGTATGGAGCTCAGGTGCTATGGAAGTATGGAGCTATGGAGCTATGGAAGTATGGAGCTATGGAGCTATGGAGCTCTGGAAGTATGGAGCTATGGAGCTCTGGAGGTATGGAGCTATGGAGCCCTGGAGCCCTGGAGCTATGGAGCTCTGGTGCTATGGAGGTATGGAGCTCTGGAGGTATGGAGCTCTGGAGGTATGGAGCTATGGAGCTATGGAGCCCTGGAGCTATGGAGCTATGGAGCCCTGGAGCTATGGAGCTATGGAGCCCTGGAGCTATGGAGCTATGGAGCTCTGGTGCTATGGAGCTATGGAGCTCTGGTGCTATGGAGCTATGGAGCTCTGGTGCTATGGAGCTATGGAGCTCTGGTGCTATGGAGCTATGGAGCTCTGGAAGTATGGAGCTATGGAGCTCTGGAGGTATGGAGCTATGGAGCCCTGGAGCTATGGAGCCCTGGAGCTATGGAAGTATGGAGCTCTGGTGCTATGGAGCTATGGAGCTCTGGTGCTATGGAGCTATGGAGCTCTGGAGCTATGGAGCTCTGGAAGTATGGAGCTATGGAGCTATGGAGCTCTGGAGGTATGGAGCTATGGAGCTATGGAAGTATGGAGCTCTGGTGCTATGGAGCTATGGAGCTCTGGTGCTATGGAGCTATGGAGCTCTGGTGCTATGGAGCTATGGAGCTATGGAGCTCTGGAAGTATGGAGCTCTGGTGCTATGGAGCTATGGAGCTCTGGTGCTATGGAGCTATGGAGCTCTGGTGCTATGGAGCTATGGAGCTCTGGTGCTATGGAGCTCTGGTGCTATGGAGCTCTGGTGCTATGGAGCTATGGAGCTCTGGTGCTATGGAGCTATGGAGCTCTGGAGGTATGGAGCTCTGGAGGTATGGAGCTCTGGAGGTATGGAGCTTTGGAGCCCTGGAGCTCTGGAGGTATGGAGCTATGGTGCTATGGAGCTCTGAAGCCATGGAGCTCTGGTGCTATGGAGCTCTGGAGCTCTGGAGGTCTGGAGGTATGGAGCTCTGGAGGTATGGAGCTATGGAGCCCTGGAGCTCTGGAGGTATGGAGCTATGGTGCTATGGAGCTCTGAAGCCATGGAGCTCTGGTGCTATGGAGCTCTGGAGCTCTGGAGGTATGGAGCTCTGGAGGTATGGAGCTATGGAGCCCTGGAGCTCTGGAGGTATGGAGCTATGGTGCTATGGAGCTCTGAAGCCATGGAGCTCTGGTGCTATGGAGCTCTGGAGCTCTGGAGGTATGGAGCTCTGGAGGTATGGAGCTCTGGAGGTATGGAGCTATGGAGCCCTGGAGCTCTGGAGGTATGGAGCTATGGTGCTATGGAGCTCTGAAGCCATGGAGCTCTGGTGCTATGGAGCTCTGGAGGTATGGAGCTCTGGAGGTATGGAGCTATGGAGCCCTGGAGCTCTGGAGGTATGGAGCTATGGTGCTATGGAGCTCTGAAGCCATGGAGCTCTGGTGCTATGGAGCTATGGAGCTCTGGTGCTATGGAGCTATGGAGGTATGGAGCCACCAGCCAGCACCCTCCGTGGCTGGATCAATGGAAGTGTTTTAGGTACCAGGCAGCCAAAGGGCCGAGGCCTCACGCTCGACCACGCCGGCGCAGAGTTCCAGCCGCTCGGATAAGCTCTGTCACTCACCCGCCGCGCAGCCACCGGTAACGGGGAAATGTCGCCGCCTTGTGGACACGCCGTTGTAAATGAATGGGCTTTCGCACTTAGTGCAATTTTCGCCAACTCTCTGACTTAGAGCTATGGAAGTATGGAGCTATGGAGCCACCAGCCACCCAGGCTGGAGCTCTGGAGCTCTGGAGGTATGGAGCTCTGGTGCTATGGAAGTATGGAGCTCTGGTGCTATGGAAGTATGGAGCTATGGAGGTATGGAAGTATGGAGCTCTGGAGGTATGGAGCTATGGAGCTATGGAGCTCTGGAGGTATGGAGCTATGGAGCTATGGAAGTATGGAGCTCTGGTGCTATGGAGCTATGGAGCTCTGGTGCTATGGAGCTATGGAGCTCTGGTGCTATGGAGCTATGGAGCTATGGAGCTCTGGAAGTATGGAGCTCTGGTGCTATGGAGCTATGGAGCTCTGGTGCTATGGAGCTATGGAGCTCTGGTGCTATGGAGCTCTGGTGCTATGGAGCTCTGGTGCTATGGAGCTATGGAGCTCTGGTGCTATGGAGCTCTGGAGGTATGGAGCTCTGGAGGTATGGAGCTCTGGAGGTATGGAGCTATGGAGCCCTGGAGCTCTGGAGGTATGGAGCTATGGTGCTATGGAGCTCTGAAGCCATGGAGCTCTGGTGCTATGGAGCTATGGAGCTCTGGTGCTATGGAGCTATGGAGCTATGGAGCTCTGGAAGTATGGAGCTCTGGTGCTATGGAGCTATGGAGCTCTGGTGCTATGGAGCTATGGAGCTCTGGTGCTATGGAGCTATGGAGCTCTGGTGCTATGGAGCTCTGGTGCTATGGAGCTCTGGTGCTATGGAGCTATGGAGCTCTGGTGCTATGGAGCTATGGAGCTCTGGAGGTATGGAGCTCTGGAGGTATGGAGCTCTGGAGGTATGGAGCTATGGAGCCCTGGAGCTCTGGAGGTATGGAGCTATGGTGCTATGGAGCTCTGAAGCCATGGAGCTCTGGTGCTATGGAGCTCTGGAGCTCTGGAGGTATAGAGCTCTGGAGGTATGGAGCTATGGAGCCCTGGAGCTCTGGAGGTATGGAGCTATGGTGCTATGGAGCTCTGAAGCCATGGAGCTCTGGTGCTATGGAGCTCTGGAGCTCTGGAGGTATGGAGCTCTGGAGGTATGGAGCTCTGGAGGTATGGAGCTATGGAGCCCTGGAGCTCTGGAGGTATGGAGCTATGGTGCTATGGAGCTCTGAAGCCATGGAGCTCTGGTGCTATGGAGCTCTGGAGGTATGGAGCTCTGGAGGTATGGAGCTCTGGAGGTATGGAGCTATGGAGCCCTGGAGCTCTGGAGGTATGGAGCTATGGTGCTATGGAGCTCTGAAGCCATGGAGCTCTGGTGCTATGGAGCTCTGGAGGTATGGAGCTCTGGAGGTATGGAGCTCTGGAGGTATGGAGCTATGGAGCCCTGGAGCTCTGGAGGTATGGAGCTATGGTGCTATGGAGCTCTGAAGCCATGGAGCTCTGGTGCTATGGAGCTATGGAGCTCTGGTGCTATGGAGCTATGGAGGTATGGAGCCACCAGCCAGCACCCTCCGTGGCTGGATCAATGGAAGTGTTTTAGGTACCAGGCAGCCAAAGGGCCGAGGCCTCACGCTCGACCACGCCGGCGCAGAGTTCCAGCCGCTCGGATAAGCTCTGTCACTCACCCGCCGCGCAGCCACCGGTAACGGGGAAATGTCGCCGCCTGGCGGACACGCCGTTGTAAATGAATGGGCTTTCGCACTTAGTGCAATTTTCGCCAACTCTCTGACTTAGAGCTATGGAAGTATGGAGCTATGGAGCCACCAGCCACCCAGGCTGGAGCTATGGAGCTCTGGAGGTATGGAGCTCAGGTGCTATGGAAGTATGGAGCTATGGAGCTATGGAAGTATGGAGCTATGGAGCTATGGAGCTCTGGAAGTATGGAGCTATGGAGCTCTGGAGGTATGGAGCTATGGAGCCCTGGAGCCCTGGAGCTATGGAGCTCTGGTGCTATGGAGGTACGGAGCTCTGGAGGTATGGAGCTCTGGAGGTATGGAGCTATGGAGCTATGGAGCCCTGGAGCTATGGAGCTATGGAGCCCTGGAGCTATGGAGCTATGGAGCCCTGGAGCTATGGAGCTATGGAGCTCTGGTGCTATGGAGCTATGGAGCTCTGGTGCTATGGAGCTATGGAGCTCTGGTGCTATGGAGCTATGGAGCTCTGGAAGTATGGAGCTATGGAGCTCTGGAGGTATGGAGCTATGGAGCCCTGGAGCTATGGAGCCCTGGAGCTATGGAAGTATGGAGCTCTGGTGCTATGGAGCTATGGAGCTCTGGTGCTATGGAGCTATGGAGCTCTGGAGCTATGGAGCTCTGGAGGTATGGAGCTATGGAGCTATGGAGCTCTGGAGGTATGGAGCTATGGAGCTATGGAAGTATGGAGCTCTGGTGCTATGGAGCTATGGAGCTCTGGTGCTATGGAGCTATGGAGCTCTGGTGCTATGGAGCTATGGAGCTATGGAGCTCTGGAAGTATGGAGCTCTGGTGCTATGGAGCTATGGAGCTCTGGTGCTATGGAGCTATGGAGCTCTGGTGCTATGGAGCTCTGGTGCTATGGAGCTCTGGTGCTATGGAGCTATGGAGCTCTGGTGCTATGGAGCTATGGAGCTCTGGAGGTATGGAGCTCTGGAGGTATGGAGCTCTGGAGGTATGGAGCTATGGAGCCCTGGAGCTCTGGAGGTATGGAGCTATGGTGCTATGGAGCTCTGAAGCCATGGAGCTCTGGTGCTATGGAGCTCTGGAGCTCTGGAGGTATGGAGCTCTGGAGGTATGGAGCTATGGAGCCCTGGAGCTCTGGAGGTATGGAGCTATGGAGCTCTGAAGCCATGGAGCTCTGGTGCTATGGAGCTCTGGAGCTCTGGAGGTATGGAGCTCTGGAGGTATGGAGCTCTGGAGGTATGGAGCTATGGAGCCCTGGAGCTCTGGAGGTATGGAGCTATGGTGCTATGGAGCTCTGAAGCCATGGAGCTCTGGTGCTATGGAGCTCTGGAGGTATGGAGCTCTGGAGGTATGGAGCTCTGGAGGTATGGAGCTATGGAGCCCTGGAGCTCTGGAGGTATGGAGCTATGGTGCTATGGAGCTCTGAAGCCATGGAGCTCTGGTGCTATGGAGCTCTGGAGGTATGGAGCTCTGGAGGTATGGAGCTCTGGAGGTATGGAGCTATGGAGCCCTGGAGCTCTGGAGGTATGGAGCTATGGTGCTATGGAGCTCTGAAGCCATGGAGCTCTGGTGCTATGGAGCTATGGAGCTCTGGTGCTATGGAGCTATGGAGCTCTGGTGCTATGGAGCTATGGAGCTCTGGTGCTATGGAAGTATGGAGCTCTGGTGCTATGGAAGTATGGAGCTCTGGTGCTATGGAAGTATGGAGCTATGGAAGTATGGAGCTCTGGTGCTATGGAGCTATGGAGCTCTGGTGCTATGGAAGTATGGAGCTATGGAAGTATGGAGCTCTGGTGCTATGGAGCTATGGAGCCCTGGTGCTATGGAGGTATGGAGCTCTGGTGCTATGGAGCTATGGAGCTCTGGTGCTATGGAGCTATGGAGCTCTGGTGCTATGGAGCTATGGAGCTCTGGTGCTATGGAGCTATGGAGCTCTGGTGCTATGGAGCTATGGAGCTCTGGAGGTATGGAGCTCTGGTGCTATGGAGCTCTGGAGCTCTGGTGCTATGGAGCTCTGGTGCTATGGAGCTATGGAGCTCTGGAGGTATGGAGCCACCAGCCAGCACCCTCCGTGGCTGGATCAATGGAAGTGTTTTAGGTACCAGGCAGCCAAAGGGCCGAGGCCTCACGCTCGACCACGCCGGCGCAGAGTTCCAGCCGCTCGGATAAGCTCTGTCACTCACCCGCCGCGCAGCCACCGGTAACGGGGAAATGTCGCCGCCTGGCGGACACGCCGTTGTAAATGAATGGGCTTTCGCACTTAGTGCAATTTTCGCCAACTCTCTGACTTAGAGCTATGGAAGTATGGAGCTATGGAGCCACCAGCCACCCAGGCTGGAGCTATGGAGCTCTGGAGGTATGGAGCTCAGGTGCTATGGAAGTATGGAGCTATGGAGCTATGGAAGTATGGAGCTATGGAGCTATGGAGCTCTGGAAGTATGGAGCTATGGAGCTCTGGAGGTATGGAGCTATGGAGCCCTGGAGCCCTGGAGCTATGGGGCTCTGGTGCTATGGAGGTATGGAGCTCTGGAGGTATGGAGCTCTGGAGGTATGGAGCTATGGAGCTATGGAGCCCTGGAGCTATGGAGCTATGGAGCCCTGGAGCTATGGAGCTATGGAGCCCTGGAGCTATGGAGCTATGGAGCTCTGGTGCTATGGAGCTATGGAGCTCTGGTGCTATGGAGCTATGGAGCTCTGGTGCTATGGAGCTATGGAGCTCTGGTGCTATGGAGCTATGGAGCTCTGGAAGTATGGAGCTATGGAGCTCTGGAGGTATGGAGCTATGGAGCCCTGGAGCTATGGAGCCCTGGAGCTATGGAAGTATGGAGCTCTGGTGCTATGGAGCTATGGAGCTCTGGTGCTATGGAGCCCTGGAGCTCTGGAGGTATGGAGCTATGGTGCTATGGAGCTCTGAAGCCATGGAGCTCTGGTGCTATGGAGCTCTGGAGCTCTGGAGGTATGGAGCTCTGGAGGTATGGAGCTCTGGAGGTATGGAGCTATGGAGCCCTGGAGCTCTGGAGGTATGGAGCTATGGTGCTATGGAGCTCTGAAGCCATGGAGCTCTGGTGCTATGGAGCTCTGGAGGTATGGAGCTCTGGAGGTATGGAGCTCTGGAGGTATGGAGCTATGGAGCCCTGGAGCTCTGGAGGTATGGAGCTATGGTGCTATGGAGCTCTGAAGCCATGGAGCTCTGGTGCTATGGAGCTATGGAGCTCTGGTGCTATGGAGCTATGGAGGTATGGAGCCACCAGCCAGCACCCTCCGTGGCTGGATCAATGGAAGTGTTTTAGGTACCAGGCAGCCAAAGGGCCGAGGCCTCACGCTCGACCACGCCGGCGCAGAGTTCCAGCCGCTCGGATAAGCTCTGTCACTCACCCGCCGCGCAGCCACCGGTAACGGGGAAATGTCGCCGCCTTGTGGACACGCCGTTGTAAATGAATGGGCTTTCGCACTTAGTGCAATTTTCGCCAACTCTCTGACTTAGAGCTATGGAAGTATGGAGCTATGGAGCCACCAGCCACCCAGGCTGGAGCTCTGGAGCTCTGGAGGTATGGAGCTCTGGTGCTATGGAAGTATGGAGCTCTGGTGCTATGGAAGTATGGAGCTATGGAGGTATGGAAGTATGAAGCTATGGAAGTATGGAGCTATGGAGCTCTGGAAGTATGGAGCTATGGAGCTCTGGAGGTATGGAGCCCTGGAGCTATGGAGCCCTGGAGCTATGGAAGTATGGAGCTCTGGTGCTATGGAGCTATGGAGCTCTGGTGCTATGGAGCTATGGAGCTATGGAGCTCTGGAGCTATGGAGCTCTGGAGGTATGGAGCTATGGAGCTATGGAGCTCTGGAGGTATGGAGCTATGGAGCTATGGAAGTATGGAGCTCTGGTGCTATGGAGCTATGGAGCTCTGGTGCTATGGAGCTATGGAGCTCTGGTGCTATGGAGCTATGGAGCTATGGAGCTCTGGAAGTATGGAGCTCTGGTGCTATGGAGCTATGGAGCTCTGGTGCTATGGAGCTATGGAGCTCTGGTGCTATGGAGCTCTGGTGCTATGGAGCTCTGGTGCTATGGAGCTATGGAGCTCTGGTGCTATGGAGCTCTGGAGGTATGGAGCTCTGGAGGTATGGAGCTCTGGAGGTATGGAGCTATGGAGCCCTGGAGCTCTGGAGGTATGGAGCTATGGTGCTATGGAGCTCTGAAGCCATGGAGCTCCGGTGCTATGGAGCTATGGAGCTCTGGTGCTATGGAGCTATGGAGCTATGGAGCTCTGGAAGTATGGAGCTCTGGTGCTATGGAGCTATGGAGCTCTGGTGCTATGGAGCTATGGAGCTCTGGTGCTATGGAGCTATGGAGCTCTGGTGCTATGGAGCTCTGGTGCTATGGAGCTCTGGTGCTATGGAGCTATGGAGCTCTGGTGCTATGGAGCTATGGAGCTCTGGAGGTATGGAGCTCTGGAGGTATGGAGCTCTGGAGGTATGGAGCTATGGAGCCCTGGAGCTCTGGAGGTATGGAGCTATGGTGCTATGGAGCTCTGAAGCCATGGAGCTCTGGTGCTATGGAGCTCTGGAGCTCTGGAGGTATGGAGCTCTGGAGGTATGGAGCTATGGAGCCCTGGAGCTCTGGAGGTATGGAGCTATGGTGCTATGGAGCTCTGAAGCCATGGAGCTCTGGTGCTATGGAGCTCTGGAGCTCTGGAGGTATGGAGCTCTGGAGGTATGGAGCTCTGGAGGTATGGAGCTATGGAGCCCTGGAGCTCTGGAGGTATGGAGCTATGGTGCTATGGAGCTCTGAAGCCATGGAGCTCTGGTGCTATGGAGCTCTGGAGGTATGGAGCTCTGGAGGTATGGAGCTCTGGAGGTATGGAGCTATGGAGCCCTGGAGCTCTGGAGGTATGGAGCTATGGTGCTATGGAGCTCTGAAGCCATGGAGCTCTGGTGCTATGGAGCTCTGGAGGTATGGAGCTCTGGAGGTATGGAGCTCTGGAGGTATGGAGCTATGGAGCCCTGGAGCTCTGGAGGTATGGAGCTATGGTGCTATGGAGCTCTGAAGCCATGGAGCTCTGGTGCTATGGAGCTATGGAGCTCTGGTGCTATGGAGCTATGGAGGTATGGAGCCACCAGCCAGCACCCTCCGTGGCTGGATCAATGGAAGTGTTTTAGGTACCAGGCAGCCAAAGGGCCGAGGCCTCACGCTCGACCACGCCGGCGCAGAGTTCCAGCCGCTCGGATAAGCTCTGTCACTCACCCGCCGCGCAGCCACCGGTAACGGGGAAATGTCGCCGCCTGGCGGACACGCCGTTGTAAATGAATGGGCTTTCGCACTTAGTGCAATTTTCGCCAACTCTCTGACTTAGAGCTATGGAAGTATGGAGCTATGGAGCCACCAGCCACCCAGGCTGGAGCTATGGAGCTCTGGAGGTATGGAGCTCAGGTGCTATGGAAGTATGGAGCTATGGAGCTATGGAAGTATGGAGCTATGGAGCTATGGAGCTCTGGAAGTATGGAGCTATGGAGCTCTGGAGGTATGGAGCTATGGAGCCCTGGAGCCCTGGAGCTATGGAGCTCTGGTGCTATGGAGGTACGGAGCTCTGGAGGTATGGAGCTCTGGAGGTATGGAGCTATGGAGCTATGGAGCCCTGGAGCTATGGAGCTATGGAGCCCTGGAGCTATGGAGCTATGGAGCCCTGGAGCTATGGAGCTATGGAGCTCTGGTGCTATGGAGCTATGGAGCTCTGGTGCTATGGAGCTATGGAGCTCTGGTGCTATGGAGCTATGGAGCTCTGGTGCTATGGAGCTATGGAGCTCTGGAAGTATGGAGCTATGGAGCTCTGGAGGTATGGAGCTATGGAGCCCTGGAGCTATGGAGCCCTGGAGCTATGGAAGTATGGAGCTCTGGTGCTATGGAGCTATGGAGCTCTGGTGCTATGGAGCTATGGAGCTCTGGAGCTATGGAGCTCTGGAGGTATGGAGCTATGGAGCTATGGAGCTCTGGAGGTATGGAGCTATGGAGCTATGGAAGTATGGAGCTCTGGTGCTATGGAGCTATGGAGCTCTGGTGCTATGGAGCTATGGAGCTCTGGTGCTATGGAGCTATGGAGCTATGGAGCTCTGGAAGTATGGAGCTCTGGTGCTATGGAGCTATGGAGCTCTGGTGCTATGGAGCTATGGAGCTCTGGTGCTATGGAGCTCTGGTGCTATGGAGCTCTGGTGCTATGGAGCTATGGAGCTCTGGTGCTATGGAGCTATGGAGCTCTGGAGGTATGGAGCTCTGGAGGTATGGAGCTCTGGAGGTATGGAGCTATGGAGCCCTGGAGCTCTGGAGGTATGGAGCTATGGTGCTATGGAGCTCTGAAGCCATGGAGCTCTGGTGCTATGGAGCTCTGGAGCTCTGGAGGTATGGAGCTCTGGAGGTATGGAGCTATGGAGCCCTGGAGCTCTGGAGGTATGGAGCTATGGAGCTCTGAAGCCATGGAGCTCTGGTGCTATGGAGCTCTGGAGCTCTGGAGGTATGGAGCTCTGGAGGTATGGAGCTCTGGAGGTATGGAGCTATGGAGCCCTGGAGCTCTGGAGGTATGGAGCTATGGTGCTATGGAGCTCTGAAGCCATGGAGCTCTGGTGCTATGGAGCTCTGGAGGTATGGAGCTCTGGAGGTATGGAGCTCTGGAGGTATGGAGCTATGGAGCCCTGGAGCTCTGGAGGTATGGAGCTATGGTGCTATGGAGCTCTGAAGCCATGGAGCTCTGGTGCTATGGAGCTCTGGAGGTATGGAGCTCTGGAGGTATGGAGCTCTGGAGGTATGGAGCTATGGAGCCCTGGAGCTCTGGAGGTATGGAGCTATGGTGCTATGGAGCTCTGAAGCCATGGAGCTCTGGTGCTATGGAGCTATGGAGCTCTGGTGCTATGGAGCTATGGAGGTATGGAGCCACCAGCCAGCACCCTCCGTGGCTGGATCAATGGAAGTGTTTTAGGTACCAGGCAGCCAAAGGGCCGAGGCCTCACGCTCGACCACGCCGGCGCAGAGTTCCAGCCGCTCGGATAAGCTCTGTCACTCACCCGCCGCGCAGCCACCGGTAACGGGGAAATGTCGCCGCCTGGCGGACACGCCGTTGTAAATGAATGGGCTTTCGCACTTAGTGCAATTTTCGCCAACTCTCTGACTTAGAGCTATGGAAGTATGGAGCTATGGAGCCACCAGCCACCCAGGCTGGAGCTATGGAGCTCTGGAGGTATGGAGCTCAGGTGCTATGGAAGTATGGAGCTATGGAGCTATGGAAGTATGGAGCTATGGAGCTATGGAGCTCTGGAAGTATGGAGCTATGGAGCTCTGGAGGTATGGAGCTATGGAGCCCTGGAGCCCTGGAGCTATGGGGCTCTGGTGCTATGGAGGTATGGAGCTCTGGAGGTATGGAGCTCTGGAGGTATGGAGCTATGGAGCTATGGAGCCCTGGAGCTATGGAGCTATGGAGCCCTGGAGCTATGGAGCTATGGAGCCCTGGAGCTATGGAGCTATGGAGCTCTGGTGCTATGGAGCTATGGAGCTCTGGTGCTATGGAGCTATGGAGCTCTGGTGCTATGGAGCTATGGAGCTCTGGTGCTATGGAGCTATGGAGCTCTGGAAGTATGGAGCTATGGAGCTCTGGAGGTATGGAGCTATGGAGCCCTGGAGCTATGGAAGTATGGAGCTCTGGTGCTATGGAGCTATGGAGCTCTGGTGCTATGGAGCTATGGAGCTCTGGAGCTATGGAGCTCTGGAGGTATGGAGCTATGGAGCTATGGAGCTCTGGAGGTATGGAGCTATGGAGCTATGGAAGTATGGAGCTCTGGTGCTATGGAGCTATGGAGCTCTGGTGCTATGGAGCTATGGAGCTCTGGTGCTATGGAACTATGGAGCTATGGAGCTCTGGAAGTATGGAGCTCTGGTGCTATGGAGCTATGGAGCTCTGGTGCTATGGAGCTATGGAGCTCTGGTGCTATGGAGATATGGAGCTCTGGTGCTATGGAGCTCTGGTGCTATGGAGCTATGGAGCTCTGGTGCTATGGAGCTATGGAGCTCTGGAGGTATGGAGCTCTGGAGGTATGGAGCTCTGGAGGTATGGAGCTTTGGAGCCCTGGAGCTCTGGAGGTATGGAGCTATGGTGCTATGGAGCTCTGAAGCCATGGAGCTCTGGTGCTATGGAGCTCTGGAGGTATGGAGCTCTGGAGGTATGGAGCTATGGAGCCCTGGAGCTCTGGAGGTATGGAGCTATGGTGCTATGGAGCTCTGAAGCCATGGAGCTCTGGTGCTATGGAGCTCTGGAGCTCTGGAGGTATGGAGCTCTGGAGGTATGGAGCTATGGAGCCCTGGAGCTCTGGAGGTATGGAGCTATGGTGCTATGGAGCTCTGAAGCCATGGAGCTCTGGTGCTATGGAGCTCTGGAGCTCTGGAGGTATGGAGCTCTGGAGGTATGGAGCTCTGGAGGTATGGAGCTATGGAGCCCTGGAGCTCTGGAGGTATGGAGCTATGGTGCTATGGAGCTCTGAAGCCATGGAGCTCTGGTGCTATGGAGCTCTGGAGGTATGGAGCTCTGGAGGTATGGAGCTCTGGAGGTATGGAGCTATGGAGCCCTGGAGCTCTGGAGGTATGGAGCTATGGTGCTATGGAGCTCTGAAGCCATGGAGCTCTGGTGCTATGGAGCTATGGAGCTCTGGTGCTATGGAGCTATGGAGGTATGGAGCCACCAGCCAGCACCCTCCGTGGCTGGATCAATGGAAGTGTTTTAGGTACCAGGCAGCCAAAGGGCCGAGGCCTCACGCTCGACCACGCCGGCGCAGAGTTCCAGCCGCTCGGATAAGCTCTGTCACTCACCCGCCGCGCAGCCACCGGTAACGGGGAAATGTCGCCGCCTTGTGGACACGCCGTTGTAAATGAATGGGCTTTCGCACTTAGTGCAATTTTCGCCAACTCTCTGACTTAGAGCTATGGAAGTATGGAGCTATGGAGCCACCAGCCACCCAGGCTGGAGCTCTGGAGCTCTGGAGGTATGGAGCTCTTGTGCTATGGAAGTATGGAGCTCTGGTGCTATGGAAGTATGGAGCTATGGAGGTATGGAAGTATGGAGCTATGGAAGTATGGAGCTATGGAGCTCTGGAAGTATGGAGCTATGGAGCTCTGGAGGTATGGAGCCCTGGAGCTATGGAGCCCTGGAGCTATGGAAGTATGGAGCTCTGGTGCTATGGAGCTATGGAGCTCTGGTGCTATGGAGCTATGGAGCTATGGAGCTCTGGAGCTATGGAGCTCTGGAGGTATGGAGCTATGGAGCTATGGAGCTCTGGAGGTATGGAGCTATGGAGCTATGGAAGTATGGAGCTCTGGTGCTATGGAGCTATGGAGCTCTGGTGCTATGGAGCTATGGAGCTCTGGTGCTATGGAGCTATGGAGCTATGGAGCTCTGGAAGTATGGAGCTCTGGTGCTATGGAGCTATGGAGCTCTGGTGCTATGGAGCTATGGAGCTCTGGTGCTATGGAGCTCTGGTGCTATGGAGCTCTGGTGCTATGGAGCTATGGAGCTCTGGTGCTATGGAGCTCTGGAGGTATGGAGCTCTGGAGGTATGGAGCTCTGGAGGTATGGAGCTATGGAGCCCTGGAGCTCTGGAGGTATGGAGCTATGGTGCTATGGAGCTCTGAAGCCATGGAGCTCTGGTGCTATGGAGCTATGGAGCTCTGGTGCTATGGAGCTATGGAGCTATGGAGCTCTGGAAGTATGGAGCTCTGGTGCTATGGAGCTATGGAGCTCTGGTGCTATGGAGCTATGGAGCTCTGGTGCTATGGAGCTATGGAGCTCTGGTGCTATGGAGCTCTGGTGCTATGGAGCTCTGGTGCTATGGAGCTATGGAGCTCTGGTGCTATGGAGCTATGGAGCTCTGGAGGTATGGAGCTCTGGAGGTATGGAGCTCTGGAGGTATGGAGCTATGGAGCCCTGGAGCTCTGGAGGTATGGAGCTATGGTGCTATGGAGCTCTGAAGCCATGGAGCTCTGGTGCTATGGAGCTCTGGAGCTCTGGAGGTATGGAGCTCTGGAGGTATGGAGCTATGGAGCCCTGGAGCTCTGGAGGTATGGAGCTATGGTGCTATGGAGCTCTGAAGCCATGGAGCTCTGGTGCTATGGAGCTCTGGAGCTCTGGAGGTATGGAGCTCTGGAGGTATGGAGCTCTGGAGGTATGGAGCTATGGAGCCCTGGAGCTCTGGAGGTATGGAGCTATGGTGCTATGGAGCTCTGAAGCCATGGAGCTCTGGTGCTATGGAGCTCTGGAGGTATGGAGCTCTGGAGGTATGGAGCTCTGGAGGTATGGAGCTATGGAGCCCTGGAGCTCTGGAGGTATGGAGCTATGGTGCTATGGAGCTCTGAAGCCATGGAGCTCTGGTGCTATGGAGCTCTGGAGGTATGGAGCTCTGGAGGTATGGAGCTCTGGAGGTATGGAGCTATGGAGCCCTGGAGCTCTGGAGGTATGGAGCTATGGTGCTATGGAGCTCTGAAGCCATGGAGCTCTGGTGCTATGGAGCTATGGAGCTCTGGTGCTATGGAGCTATGGAGGTATGGAGCCACCAGCCAGCACCCTCCGTGGCTGGATCAATGGAAGTGTTTTAGGTACCAGGCAGCCAAAGGGCCGAGGCCTCACGCTCGACCACGCCGGCGCAGAGTTCCAGCCGCTCGGATAAGCTCTGTCACTCACCCGCCGCGCAGCCACCGGTAACGGGGAAATGTCGCCGCCTTGTGGACACGCCGTTGTAAATGAATGGGCTTTCGCACTTAGTGCAATTTTCGCCAACTCTCTGACTGGAGCTATGGAAGTATGGAGCTATGGAGCCACCAGCCACCCAGGCTGGAGCTATGGAGCTCTGGAGGTATGGAGCTCTGGTGCTATGGAAGTATGGAGCTATGGAGCTATGGAAGTATGGAGCTATGGAGCTATGGAGCTCTGGAAGTATGGAGCTATGGAGCTCTGGAGGTATGGAGCTATGGAGCCCTGGAGCCCTGGAGCTATGGAGCCCTGGAGCTATGGAGCTATGGAGCCCTGGAGCTATGGAGCTATGGAGCCCTGGAGCTATGGAGCTATGGAGCTCTGGTGCTATGGAGCTATGGAGCTCTGGTGCTATGGAGCTATGGAGCTCTGGTGCTATGGAGCTATGGAGCTCTGGTGCTATGGAGCTATGGAGCTCTGGAAGTATGGAGCTATGGAGCTCTGGAGGTATGGAGCTATGGAGCTATGGAGCTCTGGAGGTATGGAGCTATGGAGCCCTGGAGCTATGGAGCCCTGGAGCTATGGAAGTATGGAGCTCTGGTGCTATGGAGCTATGGAGCTCTGGTGCTATGGAGCTATGGAGCTCTGGAGCTATGGAGCTCTGGAGGTATGGAGCTATGGAGCTCTGGAGGTATGGAGCTATGGAGCTATGGAAGTATGGAGCTCTGGTGCTATGGAGCTATGGAGCTCTGGTGCTATGGAGCTATGGAGCTCTGGTGCTATGGAGCTATGGAGCTATGGAGCTCTGGAAGTATGGAGCTCTGGTGCTATGGAGCTATGGAGCTCTGGTGCTATGGAGCTATGGAGCTATGGAGCTCTGGTGCTATGGAGCTATGGAGCTCTGGTGCTATGGAGCTATGGTGCTATGGAGCTCTGGTGCTATGGAGCTATGGAGCTCTGGTGCTATGGAGCTATGGAGCTCTGGAGGTATGGAGCTCTGGAGGTATGGAGCTCTGGAGGTATGGAGCTTTGGAGCCCTGGAGCTCTGGAGGTATGGAGCTATGGTGCTATGGAGCTCTGAAGCCATGGAGCTCTGGTGCTATGGAGCTATGGAGCTCTGGTGCTATGGAGCTATGGAGGTATGGAGCTATGGAGCCCTGGAGCTCTGGAGGTATGGAGCTATGGTGCTATGGAGCTCTGAAGCCATGGAGCTCTGGTGCTATGGAGCTCTGGAGCTCTGGAGGTATGGAGCTCTGGAGGTATGGAGCTATGGAGCCCTGGAGCTCTGGAGGTATGGAGCTATGGTGCTATGGAGCTCTGAAGCCATGGAGCTCTGGTGCTATGGAGCTCTGGAGCTCTGGAGGTATGGAGCTCTGGAGGTATGGAGCTCTGGAGGTATGGAGCTATGGAGCCCTGGAGCTCTGGAGGTATGGAGCTATGGTGCTATGGAGCTCTGAAGCCATGGAGCTCTGGTGCTATGGAGCTCTGGAGGTATGGAGCTCTGGAGGTATGGAGCTCTGGAGGTATGGAGCTATGGAGCCCTGGAGCTCTGGAGGTATGGAGCTCTGGAGGTATGGAGCTATGGAGCTATGGAGCCCTGGAGCTATGGAGCTATGGAGCCCTGGAGCTATGGAGCTATGGAGCCCTGGAGCTATGGAGCTATGGAGCTCTGGTGCTATGGAGCTATGGAGCTCTGGTGCTATGGAGCTATGGAGCTCTGGTGCTATGGAGCTATGGAGCTCTGGTGCTATGGAGCTATGGAGCTCTGGAAGTATGGAGCTATGGAGCTCTGGAGGTATGGAGCTATGGAGCCCTGGAGCTATGGAAGTATGGAGCTCTGGTGCTATGGAGCTATGGAGCTCTGGTGCTATGGAGCTATGGAGCTCTGGAGCTATGGAGCTCTGGAGGTATGGAGCTATGGAGCTATGGAGCTCTGGAGGTATGGAGCTATGGAGCTATGGAAGTATGGAGCTCTGGTGCTATGGAGCTATGGAGCTCTGGTGCTATGGAGCTATGGAGCTCTGGTGCTATGGAACTATGGAGCTATGGAGCTCTGGAAGTATGGAGCTCTGGTGCTATGGAGCTATGGAGCTCTGGTGCTATGGAGCTATGGAGCTCTGGTGCTATGGAGATATGGAGCTCTGGTGCTATGGAGCTCTGGTGCTATGGAGCTATGGAGCTCTGGTGCTATGGAGCTATGGAGCTCTGGAGGTATGGAGCTCTGGAGGTATGGAGCTCTGGAGGTATGGAGCTTTGGAGCCCTGGAGCTCTGGAGGTATGGAGCTATGGTGCTATGGAGCTCTGAAGCCATGGAGCTCTGGTGCTATGGAGCTCTGGAGGTATGGAGCTCTGGAGGTATGGAGCTATGGAGCCCTGGAGCTCTGGAGGTATGGAGCTATGGTGCTATGGAGCTCTGAAGCCATGGAGCTCTGGTGCTATGGAGCTCTGGAGCTCTGGAGGTATGGAGCTCTGGAGGTATGGAGCTATGGAGCCCTGGAGCTCTGGAGGTATGGAGCTATGGTGCTATGGAGCTCTGAAGCCATGGAGCTCTGGTGCTATGGAGCTCTGGAGCTCTGGAGGTATGGAGCTCTGGAGGTATGGAGCTCTGGAGGTATGGAGCTATGGAGCCCTGGAGCTCTGGAGGTATGGAGCTATGGTGCTATGGAGCTCTGAAGCCATGGAGCTCTGGTGCTATGGAGCTCTGGAGGTATGGAGCTCTGGAGGTATGGAGCTCTGGAGGTATGGAGCTATGGAGCCCTGGAGCTCTGGAGGTATGGAGCTATGGTGCTATGGAGCTCTGAAGCCATGGAGCTCTGGTGCTATGGAGCTATGGAGCTCTGGTGCTATGGAGCTATGGAGGTATGGAGCCACCAGCCAGCACCCTCCGTGGCTGGATCAATGGAAGTGTTTTAGGTACCAGGCAGCCAAAGGGCCGAGGCCTCACGCTCGACCACGCCGGCGCAGAGTTCCAGCCGCTCGGATAAGCTCTGTCACTCACCCGCCGCGCAGCCACCGGTAACGGGGAAATGTCGCCGCCTTGTGGACACGCCGTTGTAAATGAATGGGCTTTCGCACTTAGTGCAATTTTCGCCAACTCTCTGACTTAGAGCTATGGAAGTATGGAGCTATGGAGCCACCAGCCACCCAGGCTGGAGCTCTGGAGCTCTGGAGGTATGGAGCTCTGGTGCTATGGAAGTATGGAGCTCTGGTGCTATGGAAGTATGGAGCTATGGAGGTATGGAAGTATGGAGCTATGGAAGTATGGAGCTATGGAGCTCTGGAAGTATGGAGCTATGGAGCTCTGGAGGTATGGAGCCCTGGAGCTATGGAGCCCTGGAGCTATGGAAGTATGGAGCTCTGGTGCTATGGAGCTATGGAGCTCTGGTGCTATGGAGCTATGGAGCTATGGAGCTCTGGAGCTATGGAGCTCTGGAGGTATGGAGCTATGGAGCTATGGAGCTCTGGAGGTATGGAGCTATGGAGCTATGGAAGTATGGAGCTCTGGTGCTATGGAGCTATGGAGCTCTGGTGCTATGGAGCTATGGAGCTCTGGTGCTATGGAGCTATGGAGCTATGGAGCTCTGGAAGTATGGAGCTCTGGTGCTATGGAGCTATGGAGCTCTGGTGCTATGGAGCTATGGAGCTCTGGTGCTATGGAGCTCTGGTGCTATGGAGCTCTGGTGCTATGGAGCTATGGAGCTCTGGTGCTATGGAGCTCTGGAGGTATGGAGCTCTGGAGGTATGGAGCTCTGGAGGTATGGAGCTATGGAGCCCTGGAGCTCTGGAGGTATGGAGCTATGGTGCTATGGAGCTCTGAAGCCATGGAGCTCTGGTGCTATGGAGCTATGGAGCTCTGGTGCTATGGAGCTATGGAGCTATGGAGCTCTGGAAGTATGGAGCTCTGGTGCTATGGAGCTATGGAGCTCTGGTGCTATGGAGCTATGGAGCTCTGGTGCTATGGAGCTATGGAGCTCTGGTGCTATGGAGCTCTGGTGCTATGGAGCTCTGGTGCTATGGAGCTATGGAGCTCTGGTGCTATGGAGCTATGGAGCTCTGGAGGTATGGAGCTCTGGAGGTATGGAGCTCTGGAGGTATGGAGCTATGGAGCCCTGGAGCTCTGGAGGTATGGAGCTATGGTGCTATGGAGCTCTGAAGCCATGGAGCTCTGGTGCTATGGAGCTCTGGAGCTCTGGAGGTATGGAGCTCTGGAGGTATGGAGCTATGGAGCCCTGGAGCTCTGGAGGTATGGAGCTATGGTGCTATGGAGCTCTGAAGCCATGGAGCTCTGGTGCTATGGAGCTCTGGAGCTCTGGAGGTATGGAGCTCTGGAGGTATGGAGCTCTGGAGGTATGGAGCTATGGAGCCCTGGAGCTCTGGAGGTATGGAGCTATGGTGCTATGGAGCTCTGAAGCCATGGAGCTCTGGTGCTATGGAGCTCTGGAGGTATGGAGCTCTGGAGGTATGGAGCTCTGGAGGTATGGAGCTATGGAGCCCTGGAGCTCTGGAGGTATGGAGCTATGGTGCTATGGAGCTCTGAAGCCATGGAGCTCTGGTGCTATGGAGCTCTGGAGGTATGGAGCTCTGGAGGTATGGAGCTCTGGAGGTATGGAGCTATGGAGCCCTGGAGCTCTGGAGGTATGGAGCTATGGTGCTATGGAGCTCTGAAGCCATGGAGCTCTGGTGCTATGGAGCTATGGAGCTCTGGTGCTATGGAGCTATGGAGGTATGGAGCCACCAGCCAGCACCCTCCGTGGCTGGATCAATGGAAGTGTTTTAGGTACCAGGCAGCCAAAGGGCCGAGGCCTCACGCTCGACCACGCCGGCGCAGAGTTCCAGCCGCTCGGATAAGCTCTGTCACTCACCCGCCGCGCAGCCACCGGTAACGGGGAAATGTCGCCGCCTTGTGGACACGCCGTTGTAAATGAATGGGCTTTCGCACTTAGTGCAATTTTCGCCAACTCTCTGACTGGAGCTATGGAAGTATGGAGCTATGGAGCCACCAGCCACCCAGGCTGGAGCTATGGAGCTCTGGAGGTATGGAGCTCTGGTGCTATGGAAGTATGGAGCTATGGAGCTATGGAAGTATGGAGCTATGGAGCTATGGAGCTCTGGAAGTATGGAGCTATGGAGCTCTGGAGGTATGGAGCTATGGAGCCCTGGAGCCCTGGAGCTATGGAGCCCTGGAGCTATGGAGCTATGGAGCCCTGGAGCTATGGAGCTATGGAGCCCTGGAGCTATGGAGCTATGGAGCTCTGGTGCTATGGAGCTATGGAGCTCTGGTGCTATGGAGCTATGGAGCTCTGGTGCTATGGAGCTATGGAGCTCTGGTGCTATGGAGCTATGGAGCTCTGGAAGTATGGAGCTATGGAGCTCTGGAGGTATGGAGCTATGGAGCTATGGAGCTCTGGAGGTATGGAGCTATGGAGCCCTGGAGCTATGGAGCCCTGGAGCTATGGAAGTATGGAGCTCTGGTGCTATGGAGCTATGGAGCTCTGGTGCTATGGAGCTATGGAGCTCTGGAGCTATGGAGCTCTGGAGGTATGGAGCTATGGAGCTCTGGAGGTATGGAGCTATGGAGCTATGGAAGTATGGAGCTCTGGTGCTATGGAGCTATGGAGCTCTGGTGCTATGGAGCTATGGAGCTCTGGTGCTATGGAGCTATGGAGCTATGGAGCTCTGGAAGTATGGAGCTCTGGTGCTATGGAGCTATGGAGCTCTGGTGCTATGGAGCTATGGAGCTATGGAGCTCTGGTGCTATGGAGCTATGGAGCTCTGGTGCTATGGAGCTATGGTGCTATGGAGCTCTGGTGCTATGGAGCTATGGAGCTCTGGTGCTATGGAGCTATGGAGCTCTGGAGGTATGGAGCTCTGGAGGTATGGAGCTCTGGAGGTATGGAGCTTTGGAGCCCTGGAGCTCTGGAGGTATGGAGCTATGGTGCTATGGAGCTCTGAAGCCATGGAGCTCTGGTGCTATGGAGCTATGGAGCTCTGGTGCTATGGAGCTATGGAGGTATGGAGCTATGGAGCCCTGGAGCTCTGGAGGTATGGAGCTATGGTGCTATGGAGCTCTGAAGCCATGGAGCTCTGGTGCTATGGAGCTCTGGAGCTCTGGAGGTATGGAGCTCTGGAGGTATGGAGCTATGGAGCCCTGGAGCTCTGGAGGTATGGAGCTATGGTGCTATGGAGCTCTGAAGCCATGGAGCTCTGGTGCTATGGAGCTCTGGAGCTCTGGAGGTATGGAGCTCTGGAGGTATGGAGCTCTGGAGGTATGGAGCTATGGAGCCCTGGAGCTCTGGAGGTATGGAGCTATGGTGCTATGGAGCTCTGAAGCCATGGAGCTCTGGTGCTATGGAGCTCTGGAGGTATGGAGCTCTGGAGGTATGGAGCTCTGGAGGTATGGAGCTATGGAGCCCTGGAGCTCTGGAGGTATGGAGCTATGGTGCTATGGAGCTCTGAAGCCATGGAGCTCTGGTGCTATGGAGCTATGGAGCTCTGGTGCTATGGAGCTATGGAGGTATGGAGCCACCAGCCAGCACCCTCCGTGGCTGGATCAATGGAAGTGTTTTAGGTACCAGGCAGCCAAAGGGCCGAGGCCTCACGCTCGACCACGCCGGCGCAGAGTTCCAGCCGCTCGGATAAGCTCTGTCACTCACCCGCCGCGCAGCCACCGGTAACGGGGAAATGTCGCCGCCTTGTGGACACGCCGTTGTAAATGAATGGGCTTTCGCACTTAGTGCAATTTTCGCCAACTCTCTGACTTAGAGCTATGGAAGTATGGAGCTATGGAGCCACCAGCCACCCAGGCTGGAGCTCTGGAGCTCTGGAGGTATGGAGCTCTGGTGCTATGGAAGTATGGAGCTCTGGTGCTATGGAAGTATGGAGCTATGGAGGTATGGAAGTATGGAGCTATGGAAGTATGGAGCTATGGAGCTCTGGAAGTATGGAGCTATGGAGCTCTGGAGGTATGGAGCCCTGGAGCTATGGAGCCCTGGAGCTATGGAAGTATGGAGCTCTGGTGCTATGGAGCTATGGAGCTCTGGTGCTATGGAGCTATGGAGCTATGGAGCTCTGGAGCTATGGAGCTCTGGAGGTATGGAGCTATGGAGCTATGGAGCTCTGGAGGTATGGAGCTATGGAGCTATGGAAGTATGGAGCTCTGGTGCTATGGAGCTATGGAGCTCTGGTGCTATGGAGCTATGGAGCTCTGGTGCTATGGAGCTATGGAGCTATGGAGCTCTGGAAGTATGGAGCTCTGGTGCTATGGAGCTATGGAGCTCTGGTGCTATGGAGCTATGGAGCTCTGGTGCTATGGAGCTCTGGTGCTATGGAGCTCTGGTGCTATGGAGCTATGGAGCTCTGGTGCTATGGAGCTCTGGAGGTATGGAGCTCTGGAGGTATGGAGCTCTGGAGGTATGGAGCTATGGAGCCCTGGAGCTCTGGAGGTATGGAGCTATGGTGCTATGGAGCTCTGAAGCCATGGAGCTCTGGTGCTATGGAGCTATGGAGCTCTGGTGCTATGGAGCTATGGAGCTATGGAGCTCTGGAAGTATGGAGCTCTGGTGCTATGGAGCTATGGAGCTCTGGTGCTATGGAGCTATGGAGCTCTGGTGCTATGGAGCTATGGAGCTCTGGTGCTATGGAGCTCTGGTGCTATGGAGCTCTGGTGCTATGGAGCTATGGAGCTCTGGTGCTATGGAGCTATGGAGCTCTGGAGGTATGGAGCTCTGGAGGTATGGAGCTCTGGAGGTATGGAGCTATGGAGCCCTGGAGCTCTGGAGGTATGGAGCTATGGTGCTATGGAGCTCTGAAGCCATGGAGCTCTGGTGCTATGGAGCTCTGGAGCTCTGGAGGTAATGGAGCTCTGGAGGTATGGAGCTATGGAGCCCTGGAGCTCTGGAGGTATGGAGCTATGGTGCTATGGAGCTCTGAAGCCATGGAGCTCTGGTGCTATGGAGCTCTGGAGCTCTGGAGGTATGGAGCTCTGGAGGTATGGAGCTCTGGAGGTATGGAGCTATGGAGCCCTGGAGCTCTGGAGGTATGGAGCTATGGTGCTATGGAGCTCTGAAGCCATGGAGCTCTGGTGCTATGGAGCTCTGGAGGTATGGAGCTCTGGAGGTATGGAGCTCTGGAGGTATGGAGCTATGGAGCCCTGGAGCTCTGGAGGTATGGAGCTATGGTGCTATGGAGCTCTGAAGCCATGGAGCTCTGGTGCTATGGAGCTCTGGAGGTATGGAGCTCTGGAGGTATGGAGCTCTGGAGGTATGGAGCTATGGAGCCCTGGAGCTCTGGAGGTATGGAGCTATGGTGCTATGGAGCTCTGAAGCCATGGAGCTCTGGTGCTATGGAGCTATGGAGCTCTGGTGCTATGGAGCTATGGAGGTATGGAGCCACCAGCCAGCACCCTCCGTGGCTGGATCAATGGAAGTGTTTTAGGTACCAGGCAGCCAAAGGGCCGAGGCCTCACGCTCGACCACGCCGGCGCAGAGTTCCAGCCGCTCGGATAAGCTCTGTCACTCACCCGCCGCGCAGCCACCGGTAACGGGGAAATGTCGCCGCCTTGTGGACACGCCGTTGTAAATGAATGGGCTTTCGCACTTAGTGCAATTTTCGCCAACTCTCTGACTGGAGCTATGGAAGTATGGAGCTATGGAGCCACCAGCCACCCAGGCTGGAGCTATGGAGCTCTGGAGGTATGGAGCTCTGGTGCTATGGAAGTATGGAGCTATGGAGCTATGGAAGTATGGAGCTATGGAGCTATGGAGCTCTGGAAGTATGGAGCTATGGAGCTCTGGAGGTATGGAGCTATGGAGCCCTGGAGCCCTGGAGCTATGGAGCCCTGGAGCTATGGAGCTATGGAGCCCTGGAGCTATGGAGCTATGGAGCCCTGGAGCTATGGAGCTATGGAGCTCTGGTGCTATGGAGCTATGGAGCTCTGGTGCTATGGAGCTATGGAGCTCTGGTGCTATGGAGCTATGGAGCTCTGGTGCTATGGAGCTATGGAGCTCTGGAAGTATGGAGCTATGGAGCTCTGGAGGTATGGAGCTATGGAGCTCTGGAGGTATGGAGCTATGGAGCCCTGGAGCTATGGAGCCCTGGAGCTATGGAAGTATGGAGCTCTGGTGCTATGGAGCTATGGAGCTCTGGTGCTATGGAGCTATGGAGCTCTGGAGCTATGGAGCTCTGGAGGTATGGAGCTATGGAGCTCTGGAGGTATGGAGCTATGGAGCTATGGAAGTATGGAGCTCTGGTGCTATGGAGCTATGGAGCTCTGGTGCTATGGAGCTATGGAGCTCTGGTGCTATGGAGCTATGGAGCTATGGAGCTCTGGAAGTATGGAGCTCTGGTGCTATGGAGCTATGGAGCTCTGGTGCTATGGAGCTATGGAGCTATGGAGCTCTGGTGCTATGGAGCTATGGAGCTCTGGTGCTATGGAGCTATGGTGCTATGGAGCTCTGGTGCTATGGAGCTATGGAGCTCTGGTGCTATGGAGCTATGGAGCTCTGGAGGTATGGAGCTCTGGAGGTATGGAGCTCTGGAGGTATGGAGCTTTGGAGCCCTGGAGCTCTGGAGGTATGGAGCTATGGTGCTATGGAGTTCTGAAGCCATGGAGCTCTGGTGCTATGGAGCTATGGAGCTCTGGTGCTATGGAGCTATGGAGGTATGGAGCTATGGAGCCCTGGAGCTCTGGAGGTATGGAGCTATGGTGCTATGGAGCTCTGAAGCCATGGAGCTCTGGTGCTATGGAGCTCTGGAGCTCTGGAGGTATGGAGCTCTGGAGGTATGGAGCTATGGAGCCCTGGAGCTCTGGAGGTATGGAGCTATGGTGCTATGGAGCTCTGAAGCCATGGAGCTCTGGTGCTATGGAGCTCTGGAGCTCTGGAGGTATGGAGCTCTGGAGGTATGGAGCTCTGGAGGTATGGAGCTATGGAGCCCTGGAGCTCTGGAGGTATGGAGCTATGGTGCTATGGAGCTCTGAAGCCATGGAGCTCTGGTGCTATGGAGCTCTGGAGGTATGGAGCTCTGGAGGTATGGAGCTCTGGAGGTATGGAGCTATGGAGCCCTGGAGCTCTGGAGGTATGGAGCTATGGTGCTATGGAGCTCTGAAGCCATGGAGCTCTGGTGCTATGGAGCTATGGAGCTCTGGTGCTATGGAGCTATGGAGGTATGGAGCCACCAGCCAGCACCCTCCGTGGCTGGATCAATGGAAGTGTTTTAGGTACCAGGCAGCCAAAGGGCCGAGGCCTCACGCTCGACCACGCCGGCGCAGAGTTCCAGCCGCTCGGATAAGCTCTGTCACTCACCCGCCGCGCAGCCACCGGTAACGGGGAAATGTCGCCGCCTTGTGGACACGCCGTTGTAAATGAATGGGCTTTCGCACTTAGTGCAATTTTCGCCAACTCTCTGACTTAGAGCTATGGAAGTATGGAGCTATGGAGCCACCAGCCACCCAGGCTGGAGCTCTGGAGCTCTGGAGGTATGGAGCTCTGGTGCTATGGAAGTATGGAGCTCTGGTGCTATGGAAGTATGGAGCTATGGAGGTATGGAAGTATGGAGCTATGGAAGTATGGAGCTATGGAGCTCTGGAAGTATGGAGCTATGGAGCTCTGGAGGTATGGAGCCCTGGAGCTATGGAGCCCTGGAGCTATGGAAGTATGGAGCTCTGGTGCTATGGAGCTATGGAGCTCTGGTGCTATGGAGCTATGGAGCTATGGAGCTCTGGAGCTATGGAGCTCTGGAGGTATGGAGCTATGGAGCTATGGAGCTCTGGAGGTATGGAGCTATGGAGCTATGGAGCCCTGGAGCTCTGGAGGTATGGAGCTATGGTGCTATGGAGCTCTGAAGCCATGGAGCTCTGGTGCTATGGAGCTCTGGAGGTATGGAGCTCTGGAGGTATGGAGCTCTGGAGGTATGGAGCTATGGAGCCCTGGAGCTCTGGAGGTATGGAGCTATGGTGCTATGGAGCTCTGAAGCCATGGAGCTCTGGTGCTATGGAGCTCTGGAGGTATGGAGCTCTGGAGGTATGGAGCTCTGGAGGTATGGAGCTATGGAGCCCTGGAGCTCTGGAGGTATGGAGCTATGGTGCTATGGAGCTCTGAAGCCATGGAGCTCTGGTGCTATGGAGCTATGGAGCTCTGGTGCTATGGAGCTATGGAGGTATGGAGCCACCAGCCAGCACCCTCCGTGGCTGGATCAATGGAAGTGTTTTAGGTACCAGGCAGCCAAAGGGCCGAGGCCTCACGCTCGACCACGCCGGCGCAGAGTTCCAGCCGCTCGGATAAGCTCTGTCACTCACCCGCCGCGCAGCCACCGGTAACGGGGAAATGTCGCCGCCTTGTGGACACGCCGTTGTAAATGAATGGGCTTTCGCACTTAGTGCAATTTTCGCCAACTCTCTGACTTAGAGCTATGGAAGTATGGAGCTATGGAGCCACCAGCCACCCAGGCTGGAGCTCTGGAGCTCTGGAGGTATGGAGCTCTGGTGCTATGGAAGTATGGAGCTCTGGTGCTATGGAAGTATGGAGCTATGGAGGTATGGAAGTATGGAGCTATGGAAGTATGGAGCTATGGAGCTCTGGAAGTATGGAGCTATAGAGCTCTGGAGGTATGGAGCCCTGGAGCTATGGAGCCCTGGAGCTATGGAAGTATGGAGCTCTGGTGCTATGGAGCTATGGAGCTCTGGTGCTATGGAGCTATGGAGCTCTGGAGCTATGGAGCTCTGGAGGTATGGAGCTATGGAGCTATGGAGCTCTGGAGGTATGGAGCTATGGAGCTATGGAAGTATGGAGCTCTGGTGCTATGGAGCTATGGAGCTCTGGTGCTATGGAGCTATGGAGCTCTGGTGCTATGGAGCTATGGAGCTATGGAGCTCTGGAAGTATGGAGCTCTGGTGCTATGGAGCTATGGAGCTCTGGTGCTATGGAGCTATGGAGCTCTGGTGCTATGGAGCTCTGGTGCTATGGAGCTCTGGTGCTATGGAGCTATGGAGCTCTGGTGCTATGGAGCTCTGGAGGTATAGAGCTCTGGAGGTATGGAGCTCTGGAGGTATGGAGCTATGGAGCCCTGGAGCTCTGGAGGTATGGAGCTATGGTGCTATGGAGCTCTGAAGCCATGGAGCTCTGGTGCTATGGAGCTATGGAGCTCTGGTGCTATGGAGCTATGGAGCTATGGAGCTCTGGAAGTATGGAGCTCTGGTGCTATGGAGCTATGGAGCTCTGGTGCTATGGAGCTATGGAGCTCTGGTGCTATGGAGCTATGGAGCTCTGGTGCTATGGAGCTCTGGTGCTATGGAGCTCTGGTGCTATGGAGCTATGGAGCTCTGGTGCTATGGAGCTATGGAGCTCTGGAGGTATGGAGCTCTGGAGGTATGGAGCTCTGGAGGTATGGAGCTATGGAGCCCTGGAGCTCTGGAGGTATGGAGCTATGGTGCTATGGAGCTCTGAAGCCATGGAGCTCTGGTGCTATGGAGCTCTGGAGCTCTGGAGGTATGGAGCTCTGGAGGTATGGAGCTATGGAGCCCTGGAGCTCTGGAGGTATGGAGCTATGGTGCTATGGAGCTCTGAAGCCATGGAGCTCTGGTGCTATGGAGCTCTGGAGCTCTGGAGGTATGGAGCTCTGGAGGTATGGAGCTCTGGAGGTATGGAGCTATGGAGCCCTGGAGCTCTGGAGGTATGGAGCTATGGTGCTATGGAGCTCTGAAGCCATGGAGCTCTGGTGCTATGGAGCTCTGGAGGTATGGAGCTCTGGAGGTATGGAGCTCTGGAGGTATGGAGCTATGGAGCCCTGGAGCTCTGGAGGTATGGAGCTATGGTGCTATGGAGCTCTGAAGCCATGGAGCTCTGGTGCTATGGAGCTCTGGAGGTATGGAGCTCTGGAGGTATGGAGCTCTGGAGGTATGGAGCTATGGAGCCCTGGAGCTCTGGAGGTATGGAGCTATGGTGCTATGGAGCTCTGAAGCCATGGAGCTCTGGTGCTATGGAGCTCTGGAGGTATGGAGCTCTGGAGGTATGGAGCTCTGGAGGTATGGAGCTATGGAGCCCTGGAGCTCTGGAGGTATGGAGCTATGGTGCTATGGAGCTCTGAAGCCATGGAGCTCTGGTGCTATGGAGCTATGGAGCTCTGGTGCTATGGAGCTATGGAGGTATGGAGCCACCAGCCAGCACCCTCCGTGGCTGGATCAATGGAAGTGTTTTAGGTACCAGGCAGCCAAAGGGCCGAGGCCTCACGCTCGACCACGCCGGCGCAGAGTTCCAGCCGCTCGGATAAGCGCTGTCACTCACCCGCCGCGCAGCCACCGGTAACGGGGAAATGTCGCCGCCTTGTGGACACGCCGTTGTAAATGAATGGGCTTTCGCACTTAGTGCAATTTTCGCCAACTCTCTGACTTAGAGCTATGGAAGTATGGAGCTATGGAGCCACCAGCCACCCAGGCTGGAGCTCTGGAGCTCTGGAGGTATGGAGCTCTGGTGCTATGGAAGTATGGAGCTCTGGTGCTATGGAAGTATGGAGCTATGGAGGTATGGAAGTATGGAGCTATGGAAGTATGGAGCTATGGAGCTCTGGAAGTATGGAGCTATGGAGCTCTGGAGGTATGGAGCCCTGGAGCTATGGAGCCCTGGAGCTATGGAAGTATGGAGCTCTGGTGCTATGGAGCTATGGAGCTCTGGTGCTATGGAGCTATGGAGCTATGGAGCTCTGGAGCTATGGAGCTCTGGAGGTATGCAGCTATGGAGCTATGGAGCTCTGGAGGTATGGAGCTATGGAGCTATGGAAGTATGGAGCTCTGGTGCTATGGAGCTATGGAGCTCTGGTGCTATGGAGCTATGGAGCTCTGGTGCTATGGAGCTATGGAGCTATGGAGCTCTGGAAGTATGGAGCTCTGGTGCTATGGAGCTATGGAGCTCTGGTGCTATGGAGCTATGGAGCTCTGGTGCTATGGAGCTCTGGTGCTATGGAGCTCTGGTGCTATGGAGCTATGGAGCTCTGGTGCTATGGAGCTCTGGAGGTATGGAGCTCTGGAGGTATGGAGCTCTGGAGGTATGGAGCTATGGAGCCCTGGAGCTCTGGAGGTATGGAGCTATGGTGCTATGGAGCTCTGAAGCCATGGAGCTCTGGTGCTATGGAGCTATGGAGCTCTGGTGCTATGGAGCTATGGAGCTATGGAGCTCTGGAAGTATGGAGCTCTGGTGCTATGGAGCTATGGAGCTCTGGTGCTATGGAGCTATGGAGCTCTGGTGCTATGGAGCTATGGAGCTCTGGTGCTATGGAGCTCTGGTGCTATGGAGCTCTGGTGCTATGGAGCTATGGAGCTCTGGTGCTATGGAGCTATGGAGCTCTGGAGGTATGGAGCTCTGGAGGTATGGAGCTCTGGAGGTATGGAGCTATGGAGCCCTGGAGCTCTGGAGGTATGGAGCTATGGTGCTATGGAGCTCTGAAGCCATGGAGCTCTGGTGCTATGGAGCTCTGGAGCTCTGGAGGTATGGAGCTCTGGAGGTATGGAGCTATGGAGCCCTGGAGCTCTGGAGGTATGGAGCTATGGTGCTATGGAGCTCTGAAGCCATGGAGCTCTGGTGCTATGGAGCTCTGGAGCTCTGGAGGTATGGAGCTCTGGAGGTATGGAGCTCTGGAGGTATGGAGCTATGGAGCCCTGGAGCTCTGGAGGTATGGAGCTATGGTGCTATGGAGCTCTGAAGCCATGGAGCTCTGGTGCTATGGAGCTCTGGAGGTATGGAGCTCTGGAGGTATGGAGCTCTGGAGGTATGGAGCTATGGAGCCCTGGAGCTCTGGAGGTATGGAGCTATGGTGCTATGGAGCTCTGAAGCCATGGAGCTCTGGTGCTATGGAGCTCGGGAGGTATGGAGCTCTGGAGGTATGGAGCTCTGGAGGTATGGAGCTATGGAGCCCTGGAGCTCTGGAGGTATGGAGCTATGGTGCTATGGAGCTCTGAAGCCATGGAGCTCTGGTGCTATGGAGCTATGGAGCTCTGGTGCTATGGAGCTATGGAGGTATGGAGCCACCAGCCAGCACCCTCCGTGGCTGGATCAATGGAAGTGTTTTAGGTACCAGGCAGCCAAAGGGCCGAGGCCTCACGCTCGACCACGCCGGCGCAGAGTTCCAGCCGCTCGGATAAGCTCTGTCACTCACCCGCCGCGCAGCCACCGGTAACGGGGAAATGTCGCCGCCTTGTGGACACGCCGTTGTAAATGAATGGGCTTTCGCACTTAGTGCAATTTTCGCCAACTCTCTGACTGGAGCTATGGAAGTATGGAGCTATGGAGCCACCAGCCACCCAGGCTGGAGCTATGGAGCTCTGGAGGTATGGAGCTCTGGTGCTATGGAAGTATGGAGCTATGGAGCTATGGAAGTATGGAGCTATGGAGCTATGGAGCTCTGGAAGTATGGAGCTATGGAGCTCTGGAGGTATGGAGCTATGGAGCCCTGGAGCCCTGGAGCTATGGAGCCCTGGAGCTATGGAGCTATGGAGCCCTGGAGCTATGGAGCTATGGAGCCCTGGAGCTATGGAGCTATGGAGCTCTGGTGCTATGGAGCTATGGAGCTCTGGTGCTATGGAGCTATGGAGCTCTGGTGCTATGGAGCTATGGAGCTCTGGTGCTATGGAGCTATGGAGCTCTGGAAGTATGGAGCTATGGAGCTCTGGAGGTATGGAGCTATGGAGCTCTGGAGGTATGGAGCTATGGAGCCCTGGAGCTATGGAGCCCTGGAGCTATGGAAGTATGGAGCTCTGGTGCTATGGAGCTATGGAGCTCTGGTGCTATGGAGCTATGGAGCTCTGGAGCTATGGAGCTCTGGAGGTATGGAGCTATGGAGCTCTGGAGGTATGGAGCTATGGAGCTATGGAAGTATGGAGCTCTGGTGCTATGGAGCTATGGAGCTCTGGTGCTATGGAGCTATGGAGCTCTGGTGCTATGGAGCTATGGAGCTATGGAGCTCTGGAAGTATGGAGCTCTGGTGCTATGGAGCTATGGAGCTCTGGTGCTATGGAGCTATGGAGCTATGGAGCTCTGGTGCTATGGAGCTATGGAGCTCTGGTGCTATGGAGCTATGGTGCTATGGAGCTCTGGTGCTATGGAGCTATGGAGCTCTGGTGCTATGGAGCTATGGAGCTCTGGAGGTATGGAGCTCTGGAGGTATGGAGCTCTGGAGGTATGGAGCTTTGGAGCCCTGGAGCTCTGGAGGTATGGAGCTATGGTTCTATGGAGCTCTGAAGCCATGGAGCTCTGGTGCTATGGAGCTATGGAGCTCTGGTGCTATGGAGCTATGGAGGTATGGAGCTATGGAGCCCTGGAGCTCTGGAGGTATGGAGCTATGGTGCTATGGAGCTCTGAAGCCATGGAGCTCTGGTGCTATGGAGCTCTGGAGCTCTGGAGGTATGGAGCTCTGGAGGTATGGAGCTATGGAGCCCTGGAGCTCTGGAGGTATGGAGCTATGGTGCTATGGAGCTCTGAAGCCATGGAGCTCTGGTGCTATGGAGCTCTGGAGCTCTGGAGGTATGGAGCTCTGGAGGTATGGAGCTCTGGAGGTATGGAGCTATGGAGCCCTGGAGCTCTGGAGGTATGGAGCTATGGTGCTATGGAGCTCTGAAGCCATGGAGCTCTGGTGCTATGGAGCTCTGGAGGTATGGAGCTCTGGAGGTATGGAGCTCTGGAGGTATGGAGCTATGGAGCCCTGGAGCTCTGGAGGTATGGAGCTATGGTGCTATGGAGCTCTGAAGCCATGGAGCTCTGGTGCTATGGAGCTATGGAGCTCTGGTGCTATGGAGCTATGGAGGTATGGAGCCACCAGCCAGCACCCTCCGTGGCTGGATCAATGGAAGTGTTTTAGGTACCAGGCAGCCAAAGGGCCGAGGCCTCACGCTCGACCACGCCGGCGCAGAGTTCCAGCCGCTCGGATAAGCTCTGTCACTCACCCGCCGCGCAGCCACCGGTAACGGGGAAATGTCGCCGCCTTGTGGACACGCCGTTGTAAATGAATGGGCTTTCGCACTTAGTGCAATTTTCGCCAACTCTCTGACTTAGAGCTATGGAAGTATGGAGCTATGGAGCCACCAGCCACCCAGGCTGGAGCTCTGGAGCTCTGGAGGTATGGAGCTCTGGTGCTATGGAAGTATGGAGCTCTGGTGCTATGGAAGTATGGAGCTATGGAGGTATGGAAGTATGGAGCTATGGAAGTATGGAGCTATGGAGCTCTGGAAGTATGGAGCTATGGAGCTCTGGAGGTATGGAGCCCTGGAGCTATGGAGCCCTGGAGCTATGGAAGTATGGAGCTCTGGTGCTATGGAGCTATGGAGCTCTGGTGCTATGGAGCTATGGAGCTATGGAGCTCTGGAGCTATGGAGCTCTGGAGGTATGGAGCTATGGAGCTATGGAGCTCTGGAGGTATGGAGCTATGGAGCTATGGAAGTATGGAGCTCTGGTGCTATGGAGCTATGGAGCTCTGGTGCTATGGAGCTATGGAGCTCTGGTGCTATGGAGCTATGGAGCTATGGAGCTCTGGAAGTATGGAGCTCTGGTGCTATGGAGCTATGGAGCTCTGGTGCTATGGAGCTATGGAGCTCTGGTGCTATGGAGCTCTGGTGCTATGGAGCTCTGGTGCTATGGAGCTATGGAGCTCTGGTGCTATGGAGCTCTGGAGGTATGGAGCTCTGGAGGTATGGAGCTCTGGAGGTATGGAGCTATGGAGCCCTGGAGCTCTGGAGGTATGGAGCTATGGTGCTATGGAGCTCTGAAGCCATGGAGCTCTGGTGCTATGGAGCTATGGAGCTCTGGTGCTATGGAGCTATGGAGCTATGGAGCTCTGGAAGTATGGAGCTCTGGTGCTATGGAGCTATGGAGCTCTGGTGCTATGGAGCTATGGAGCTCTGGTGCTATGGAGCTATGGAGCTCTGGTGCTATGGAGCTCTGGTGCTATGGAGCTCTGGTGCTATGGAGCTATGGAGCTCTGGTGCTATGGAGCTATGGAGCTCTGGAGGTATGGAGCTCTGGAGGTATGGAGCTCTGGAGGTATGGAGCTATGGAGCCCTGGAGCTCTGGAGGTATGGAGCTATGGTGCTATGGAGCTCTGAAGCCATGGAGCTCTGGTGCTATGGAGCTCTGGAGCTCTGGAGGTATGGAGCTCTGGAGGTATGGAGCTATGGAGCCCTGGAGCTCTGGAGGTATGGAGCTATGGTGCTACGGAGCTCTGAAGCCATGGAGCTCTGGTGCTATGGAGCTCTGGAGCTCTGGAGGTATGGAGCTCTGGAGGTATGGAGCTCTGGAGGTATGGAGCTATGGAGCCCTGGAGCTCTGGAGGTATGGAGCTATGGTGCTATGGAGCTCTGAAGCCATGGAGCTCTGGTGCTATGGAGCTCTGGAGGTATGGAGCTCTGGAGGTATGGAGCTCTGGAGGTATGGAGCTATGGAGCCCTGGAGCTCTGGAGGTATGGAGCTATGGTGCTATGGAGCTCTGAAGCCATGGAGCTCTGGTGCTATGGAGCTCTGGAGGTATGGAGCTCTGGAGGTATGGAGCTCTGGAGGTATGGAGCTATGGAGCCCTGGAGCTCTGGAGGTATGGAGCTATGGTGCTATGGAGCTCTGAAGCCATGGAGCTCTGGTGCTATGGAGCTATGGAGCTCTGGTGCTATGGAGCTATGGAGGTATGGAGCCACCAGCCAGCACCCTCCGTGGCTGGATCAATGGAAGTGTTTTAGGTACCAGGCAGCCAAAGGGCCGAGGCCTCACGCTCGACCACGCCGGCGCAGAGTTCCAGCCGCTCGGATAAGCTCTGTCACTCACCCGCCGCGCAGCCACCGGTAACGGGGAAATGTCGCCGCCTGGCGGACACGCCGTTGTAAATGAATGGGCTTTCGCACTTAGTGCAATTTTCGCCAACTCTCTGACTTAGAGCTATGGAAGTATGGAGCTATGGAGCCACCAGCCACCCAGGCTGGAGCTATGGAGCTCTGGAGGTATGGAGCTCAGGTGCTATGGAAGTATGGAGCTATGGAGCTATGGAAGTATGGAGCTATGGAGCTATGGAGCTCTGGAAGTATGGAGCTATGGAGCTCTGGAGGTATGGAGCTATGGAGCCCTGGAGCCCTGGAGCTATGGAGCTCTGGTGCTATGGAGGTACGGAGCTCTGGAGGTATGGAGCTCTGGAGGTATGGAGCTATGGAGCTATGGAGCCCTGGAGCTATGGAGCTATGGAGCCCTGGAGCTATGGAGCTATGGAGCCCTGGAGCTATGGAGCTATGGAGCTCTGGTGCTATGGAGCTATGGAGCTCTGGTGCTATGGAGCTATGGAGCTCTGGTGCTATGGAGCTATGGAGCTCTGGTGCTATGGAGCTATGGAGCTCTGGAAGTATGGAGCTATGGAGCTCTGGAGGTATGGAGCTATGGAGCCCTGGAGCTATGGAAGTATGGAGCTCTGGTGCTATGGAGCTATGGAGCTCTGGTGCTATGGAGCTATGGAGCTCTGGAGCTATGGAGCTCTGGAGGTATGGAGCTATGGAGCTATGGAGCTCTGGAGGTATGGAGCTATGGAGCTATGGAAGTATGGAGCTCTGGTGCTATGGAGCTATGGAGCTCTGGTGCTATGGAGCTATGGAGCTCTGGTGCTATGGAGCTATGGAGCTATGGAGCTCTGGAAGTATGGAGCTCTGGTGCTATGGAGCTATGGAGCTCTGGTGCTATGGAGCTATGGAGCTCTGGTGCTATGGAGCTATGGAGCTCTGGTGCTATGGAGCTCTGGTGCTATGGAGCTCTGGTGCTATGGAGCTATGGAGCTCTGGTGCTATGGAGCTATGGAGCTCTGGAGGTATGGAGCTCTGGAGGTATGGAGCTCTGGAGGTATGGAGCTTTGGAGCCCTGGAGCTCTGGAGGTATGGAGCTATGGTGCTATGGAGCTCTGAAGCCATGGAGCTCTGGTGCTATGGAGCTCTGGAGCTCTGGAGGTATGGAGCTCTGGAGGTATGGAGCTATGGAGCCCTGGAGCTCTGGAGGTATGGAGCTATGGTGCTATGGAGCTCTGAAGCCATGGAGCTCTGGTGCTATGGAGCTCTGGAGCTCTGGAGGTATGGAGCTCTGGAGGTATGGAGCTATGGAGCTCTGGAGGTATGGAGCTATGGTGCTATGGAGCTCTGAAGCCATGGAGCTCTGGTGCTATGGAGCTCTGGAGCTCTGGAGGTATGGAGCTCTGGAGGTATGGAGCTCTGGAGGTATGGAGCTATGGAGCCCTGGAGCTCTGGAGGTATGGAGCTATGGTGCTATGGAGCTCTGAAGCCATGGAGCTCTGGTGCTATGGAGCTCTGGAGGTATGGAGCTCTGGAGGTATGGAGCTCTGGAGGTATGGAGCTATGGAGCCCTGGAGCTCTGGAGGTATGGAGCTATGGTGCTATGGAGCTCTGAAGCCATGGAGCTCTGGTGCTATGGAGCTCTGGAGGTATGGAGCTCTGGAGGTATGGAGCTCTGGAGGTATGGAGCTATGGAGCCCTGGAGCTCTGGAGGTATGGAGCTATGGTGCTATGGAGCTCTGAAGCCATGGAGCTCTGGTGCTATGGAGCTCTGGAGGTATGGAGCTCTGGAGGTATGGAGCTCTGGAGGTATGGAGCTATGGAGCCCTGGAGCTCTGGAGGTATGGAGCTATGGTGCTATGGAGCTCTGAAGCCATGGAGCTCTGGTGCTATGGAGCTATGGAGCTCTGGTGCTATGGAGCTATGGAGGTATGGAGCCACCAGCCAGCACCCTCCGTGGCTGGATCAATGGAAGTGTTTTAGGTACCAGGCAGCCAAAGGGCCGAGGCCTCACGCTCGACCACGCCGGCGCAGAGTTCCAGCCGCTCGGATAAGCTCTGTCACTCACCCGCCGCGCAGCCACCGGTAACGGGGAAATGTCGCCGCCTTGTGGACACGCCGTTGTAAATGAATGGGCTTTCGCACTTAGTGCAATTTTCGCCAACTCTCTGACTTAGAGCTATGGAAGTATGGAGCTATGGAGCCACCAGCCACCCAGGCTGGAGCTCTGGAGCTCTGGAGGTATGGAGCTCTGGTGCTATGGAAGTATGGAGCTCTGGTGCTATGGAAGTATGGAGCTATGGAGGTATGGAAGTATGGAGCTATGGAAGTATGGAGCTATGGAGCTCTGGAAGTATGGAGCTATGGAGCTCTGGAGGTATGGAGCCCTGGAGCTATGGAGCCCTGGAGCTATGGAAGTATGGAGCTCTGGTGCTATGGAGCTATGGAGCTCTGGTGCTATGGAGCTATGGAGCTATGGAGCTCTGGAGCTATGGAGCTCTGGAGGTATGCAGCTATGGAGCTATGGAGCTCTGGAGGTATGGAGCTATGGAGCTATGGAAGTATGGAGCTCTGGTGCTATGGAGCTATGGAGCTCTGGTGCTATGGAGCTATGGAGCTCTGGTGCTATGGAGCTATGGAGCTATGGAGCTCTGGAAGTATGGAGCTCTGGTGCTATGGAGCTATGGAGCTCTGGTGCTATGGAGCTATGGAGCTCTGGTGCTATGGAGCTCTGGTGCTATGGAGCTCTGGTGCTATGGAGCTATGGAGCTCTGGTGCTATGGAGCTCTGGAGGTATGGAGCTCTGGAGGTATGGAGCTCTGGAGGTATGGAGCTATGGAGCCCTGGAGCTCTGGAGGTATGGAGCTATGGTGCTATGGAGCTCTGAAGCCATGGAGCTCTGGTGCTATGGAGCTATGGAGCTCTGGTGCTATGGAGCTATGGAGCTATGGAGCTCTGGAAGTATGGAGCTCTGGTGCTATGGAGCTATGGAGCTCTGGTGCTATGGAGCTATGGAGCTCTGGTGCTATGGAGCTATGGAGCTCTGGTGCTATGGAGCTCTGGTGCTATGGAGCTCTGGTGCTATGGAGCTATGGAGCTCTGGTGCTATGGAGCTATGGAGCTCTGGAGGTATGGAGCTCTGGAGGTATGGAGCTCTGGAGGTATGGAGCTATGGAGCCCTGGAGCTCTGGAGGTATGGAGCTATGGTGCTATGGAGCTCTGAAGCCATGGAGCTCTGGTGCTATGGAGCTCTGGAGCTCTGGAGGTATGGAGCTCTGGAGGTATGGAGCTATGGAGCCCTGGAGCTCTGGAGGTATGGAGCTATGGTGCTATGGAGCTCTGAAGCCATGGAGCTCTGGTGCTATGGAGCTCTGGAGCTCTGGAGGTATGGAGCTCTGGAGGTATGGAGCTCTGGAGGTATGGAGCTATGGAGCCCTGGAGCTCTGGAGGTATGGAGCTATGGTGCTATGGAGCTCTGAAGCCATGGAGCTCTGGTGCTATGGAGCTCTGGAGGTATGGAGCTCTGGAGGTATGGAGCTCTGGAGGTATGGAGCTATGGAGCCCTGGAGCTCTGGAGGTATGGAGCTATGGTGCTATGGAGCTCTGAAGCCATGGAGCTCTGGTGCTATGGAGCTCGGGAGGTATGGAGCTCTGGAGGTATGGAGCTCTGGAGGTATGGAGCTATGGAGCCCTGGAGCTCTGGAGGTATGGAGCTATGGTGCTATGGAGCTCTGAAGCCATGGAGCTCTGGTGCTATGGAGCTATGGAGCTCTGGTGCTATGGAGCTATGGAGGTATGGAGCCACCAGCCAGCACCCTCCGTGGCTGGATCAATGGAAGTGTTTTAGGTACCAGGCAGCCAAAGGGCCGAGGCCTCACGCTCGACCACGCCGGCGCAGAGTTCCAGCCGCTCGGATAAGCTCTGTCACTCACCCGCCGCGCAGCCACCGGTAACGGGGAAATGTCGCCGCCTTGTGGACACGCCGTTGTAAATGAATGGGCTTTCGCACTTAGTGCAATTTTCGCCAACTCTCTGACTGGAGCTATGGAAGTATGGAGCTATGGAGCCACCAGCCACCCAGGCTGGAGCTATGGAGCTCTGGAGGTATGGAGCTCTGGTGCTATGGAAGTATGGAGCTATGGAGCTATGGAAGTATGGAGCTATGGAGCTATGGAGCTCTGGAAGTATGGAGCTATGGAGCTCTGGAGGTATGGAGCTATGGAGCCCTGGAGCCCTGGAGCTATGGAGCCCTGGAGCTATGGAGCTATGGAGCCCTGGAGCTATGGAGCTATGGAGCCCTGGAGCTATGGAGCTATGGAGCTCTGGTGCTATGGAGCTATGGAGCTCTGGTGCTATGGAGCTATGGAGCTCTGGTGCTATGGAGCTATGGAGCTCTGGTGCTATGGAGCTATGGAGCTCTGGAAGTATGGAGCTATGGAGCTCTGGAGGTATGGAGCTATGGAGCTCTGGAGGTATGGAGCTATGGAGCCCTGGAGCTATGGAGCCCTGGAGCTATGGAAGTATGGAGCTCTGGTGCTATGGAGCTATGGAGCTCTGGTGCTATGGAGCTATGGAGCTCTGGAGCTATGGAGCTCTGGAGGTATGGAGCTATGGAGCTCTGGAGGTATGGAGCTATGGAGCTATGGAAGTATGGAGCTCTGGTGCTATGGAGCTATGGAGCTCTGGTGCTATGGAGCTATGGAGCTCTGGTGCTATGGAGCTATGGAGCTATGGAGCTCTGGAAGTATGGAGCTCTGGTGCTATGGAGCTATGGAGCTCTGGTGCTATGGAGCTATGGAGCTATGGAGCTCTGGTGCTATGGAGCTATGGAGCTCTGGTGCTATGGAGCTATGGTGCTATGGAGCTCTGGTGCTATGGAGCTATGGAGCTCTGGTGCTATGGAGCTATGGAGCTCTGGAGGTATGGAGCTCTGGAGGTATGGAGCTCTGGAGGTATGGAGCTTTGGAGCCCTGGAGCTCTGGAGGTATGGAGCTATGGTTCTATGGAGCTCTGAAGCCATGGAGCTCTGGTGCTATGGAGCTATGGAGCTCTGGTGCTATGGAGCTATGGAGGTATGGAGCTATGGAGCCCTGGAGCTCTGGAGGTATGGAGCTATGGTGCTATGGAGCTCTGAAGCCATGGAGCTCTGGTGCTATGGAGCTCTGGAGCTCTGGAGGTATGGAGCTCTGGAGGTATGGAGCTATGGAGCCCTGGAGCTCTGGAGGTATGGAGCTATGGTGCTATGGAGCTCTGAAGCCATGGAGCTCTGGTGCTATGGAGCTCTGGAGCTCTGGAGGTATGGAGCTCTGGAGGTATGGAGCTCTGGAGGTATGGAGCTATGGAGCCCTGGAGCTCTGGAGGTATGGAGCTATGGTGCTATGGAGCTCTGAAGCCATGGAGCTCTGGTGCTATGGAGCTCTGGAGGTATGGAGCTCTGGAGGTATGGAGCTCTGGAGGTATGGAGCTATGGAGCCCTGGAGCTCTGGAGGTATGGAGCTATGGTGCTATGGAGCTCTGAAGCCATGGAGCTCTGGTGCTATGGAGCTATGGAGCTCTGGTGCTATGGAGCTATGGAGGTATGGAGCCACCAGCCAGCACCCTCCGTGGCTGGATCAATGGAAGTGTTTTAGGTACCAGGCAGCCAAAGGGCCGAGGCCTCACGCTCGACCACGCCGGCGCAGAGTTCCAGCCGCTCGGATAAGCTCTGTCACTCACCCGCCGCGCAGCCACCGGTAACGGGGAAATGTCGCCGCCTTGTGGACACGCCGTTGTAAATGAATGGGCTTTCGCACTTAGTGCAATTTTCGCCAACTCTCTGACTTAGAGCTATGGAAGTATGGAGCTATGGAGCCACCAGCCACCCAGGCTGGAGCTCTGGAGCTCTGGAGGTATGGAGCTCTGGTGCTATGGAAGTATGGAGCTCTGGTGCTATGGAAGTATGGAGCTATGGAGGTATGGAAGTATGGAGCTATGGAAGTATGGAGCTATGGAGCTCTGGAAGTATGGAGCTATGGAGCTCTGGAGGTATGGAGCCCTGGAGCTATGGAGCCCTGGAGCTATGGAAGTATGGAGCTCTGGTGCTATGGAGCTATGGAGCTCTGGTGCTATGGAGCTATGGAGCTATGGAGCTCTGGAGCTATGGAGCTCTGGAGGTATGGAGCTATGGAGCTATGGAGCTCTGGAGGTATGGAGCTATGGAGCTATGGAAGTATGGAGCTCTGGTGCTATGGAGCTATGGAGCTCTGGTGCTATGGAGCTATGGAGCTCTGGTGCTATGGAGCTATGGAGCTATGGAGCTCTGGAAGTATGGAGCTCTGGTGCTATGGAGCTATGGAGCTCTGGTGCTATGGAGCTATGGAGCTCTGGTGCTATGGAGCTCTGGTGCTATGGAGCTCTGGTGCTATGGAGCTATGGAGCTCTGGTGCTATGGAGCTCTGGAGGTATGGAGCTCTGGAGGTATGGAGCTCTGGAGGTATGGAGCTATGGAGCCCTGGAGCTCTGGAGGTATGGAGCTATGGTGCTATGGAGCTCTGAAGCCATGGAGCTCTGGTGCTATGGAGCTATGGAGCTCTGGTGCTATGGAGCTATGGAGCTATGGAGCTCTGGAAGTATGGAGCTCTGGTGCTATGGAGCTATGGAGCTCTGGTGCTATGGAGCTATGGAGCTCTGGTGCTATGGAGCTATGGAGCTCTGGTGCTATGGAGCTCTGGTGCTATGGAGCTCTGGTGCTATGGAGCTATGGAGCTCTGGTGCTATGGAGCTATGGAGCTCTGGAGGTATGGAGCTCTGGAGGTATGGAGCTCTGGAGGTATGGAGCTATGGAGCCCTGGAGCTCTGGAGGTATGGAGCTATGGTGCTATGGAGCTCTGAAGCCATGGAGCTCTGGTGCTATGGAGCTCTGGAGCTCTGGAGGTATGGAGCTCTGGAGGTATGGAGCTATGGAGCCCTGGAGCTCTGGAGGTATGGAGCTATGGTGCTACGGAGCTCTGAAGCCATGGAGCTCTGGTGCTATGGAGCTCTGGAGCTCTGGAGGTATGGAGCTCTGGAGGTATGGAGCTCTGGAGGTATGGAGCTATGGAGCCCTGGAGCTCTGGAGGTATGGAGCTATGGTGCTATGGAGCTCTGAAGCCATGGAGCTCTGGTGCTATGGAGCTCTGGAGGTATGGAGCTCTGGAGGTATGGAGCTCTGGAGGTATGGAGCTATGGAGCCCTGGAGCTCTGGAGGTATGGAGCTATGGTGCTATGGAGCTCTGAAGCCATGGAGCTCTGGTGCTATGGAGCTCTGGAGGTATGGAGCTCTGGAGGTATGGAGCTCTGGAGGTATGGAGCTATGGAGCCCTGGAGCTCTGGAGGTATGGAGCTATGGTGCTATGGAGCTCTGAAGCCATGGAGCTCTGGTGCTATGGAGCTATGGAGCTCTGGTGCTATGGAGCTATGGAGGTATGGAGCCACCAGCCAGCACCCTCCGTGGCTGGATCAATGGAAGTGTTTTAGGTACCAGGCAGCCAAAGGGCCGAGGCCTCACGCTCGACCACGCCGGCGCAGAGTTCCAGCCGCTCGGATAAGCTCTGTCACTCACCCGCCGCGCAGCCACCGGTAACGGGGAAATGTCGCCGCCTGGCGGACACGCCGTTGTAAATGAATGGGCTTTCGCACTTAGTGCAATTTTCGCCAACTCTCTGACTTAGAGCTATGGAAGTATGGAGCTATGGAGCCACCAGCCACCCAGGCTGGAGCTATGGAGCTCTGGAGGTATGGAGCTCAGGTGCTATGGAAGTATGGAGCTATGGAGCTATGGAAGTATGGAGCTATGGAGCTATGGAGCTCTGGAAGTATGGAGCTATGGAGCTCTGGAGGTATGGAGCTATGGAGCCCTGGAGCCCTGGAGCTATGGAGCTCTGGTGCTATGGAGGTACGGAGCTCTGGAGGTATGGAGCTCTGGAGGTATGGAGCTATGGAGCTATGGAGCCCTGGAGCTATGGAGCTATGGAGCCCTGGAGCTATGGAGCTATGGAGCCCTGGAGCTATGGAGCTATGGAGCTCTGGTGCTATGGAGCTATGGAGCTCTGGTGCTATGGAGCTATGGAGCTCTGGTGCTATGGAGCTATGGAGCTCTGGTGCTATGGAGCTATGGAGCTCTGGAAGTATGGAGCTATGGAGCTCTGGAGGTATGGAGCTATGGAGCCCTGGAGCTATGGAGCCCTGGAGCTATGGAAGTATGGAGCTCTGGTGCTATGGAGCTATGGAGCTCTGGTGCTATGGAGCTATGGAGCTCTGGAGCTATGGAGCTCTGGAGGTATGGAGCTATGGAGCTATGGAGCTCTGGAGGTATGGAGCTATGGAGCTATGGAAGTATGGAGCTCTGGTGCTATGGAGCTATGGAGCTCTGGTGCTATGGAGCTATGGAGCTCTGGTGCTATGGAGCTATGGAGCTATGGAGCTCTGGAAGTATGGAGCTCTGGTGCTATGGAGCTATGGAGCTCTGGTGCTATGGAGCTATGGAGCTCTGGTGCTATGGAGCTATGGAGCTCTGGTGCTATGGAGCTCTGGTGCTATGGAGCTCTGGTGCTATGGAGCTATGGAGCTCTGGTGCTATGGAGCTATGGAGCTCTGGAGGTATGGAGCTCTGGAGGTATGGAGCTCTGGAGGTATGGAGCTTTGGAGCCCTGGAGCTCTGGAGGTATGGAGCTATGGTGCTATGGAGCTCTGAAGCCATGGAGCTCTGGTGCTATGGAGCTCTGGAGCTCTGGAGGTATGGAGCTCTGGAGGTATGGAGCTATGGAGCCCTGGAGCTCTGGAGGTATGGAGCTATGGTGCTATGGAGCTCTGAAGCCATGGAGCTCTGGTGCTATGGAGCTCTGGAGCTCTGGAGGTATGGAGCTCTGGAGGTATGGAGCTATGGAGCTCTGGAGGTATGGAGCTATGGTGCTATGGAGCTCTGAAGCCATGGAGCTCTGGTGCTATGGAGCTCTGGAGCTCTGGAGGTATGGAGCTCTGGAGGTATGGAGCTCTGGAGGTATGGAGCTATGGAGCCCTGGAGCTCTGGAGGTATGGAGCTATGGTGCTATGGAGCTCTGAAGCCATGGAGCTCTGGTGCTATGGAGCTCTGGAGGTATGGAGCTCTGGAGGTATGGAGCTCTGGAGGTATGGAGCTATGGAGCCCTGGAGCTCTGGAGGTATGGAGCTATGGTGCTATGGAGCTCTGAAGCCATGGAGCTCTGGTGCTATGGAGCTCTGGAGGTATGGAGCTCTGGAGGTATGGAGCTCTGGAGGTATGGAGCTATGGAGCCCTGGAGCTCTGGAGGTATGGAGCTATGGTGCTATGGAGCTCTGAAGCCATGGAGCTCTGGTGCTATGGAGCTCTGGAGGTATGGAGCTCTGGAGGTATGGAGCTCTGGAGGTATGGAGCTATGGAGCCCTGGAGCTCTGGAGGTATGGAGCTATGGTGCTATGGAGCTCTGAAGCCATGGAGCTCTGGTGCTATGGAGCTATGGAGCTCTGGTGCTATGGAGCTATGGAGGTATGGAGCCACCAGCCAGCACCCTCCGTGGCTGGATCAATGGAAGTGTTTTAGGTACCAGGCAGCCAAAGGGCCGAGGCCTCACGCTCGACCACGCCGGCGCAGAGTTCCAGCCGCTCGGATAAGCTCTGTCACTCACCCGCCGCGCAGCCACCGGTAACGGGGAAATGTCGCCGCCTTGTGGACACGCCGTTGTAAATGAATGGGCTTTCGCACTTAGTGCAATTTTCGCCAACTCTCTGACTTAGAGCTATGGAAGTATGGAGCTATGGAGCCACCAGCCACCCAGGCTGGAGCTCTGGAGCTCTGGAGGTATGGAGCTCTGGTGCTATGGAAGTATGGAGCTCTGGTGCTATGGAAGTATGGAGCTATGGAGGTATGGAAGTATGGAGCTATGGAAGTATGGAGCTATGGAGCTCTGGAAGTATGGAGCTATGGAGCTCTGGAGGTATGGAGCCCTGGAGCTATGGAGCCCTGGAGCTATGGAAGTATGGAGCTCTGGTGCTATGGAGCTATGGAGCTCTGGTGCTATGGAGCTATGGAGCTATGGAGCTCTGGAGCTATGGAGCTCTGGAGGTATGCAGCTATGGAGCTATGGAGCTCTGGAGGTATGGAGCTATGGAGCTATGGAAGTATGGAGCTCTGGTGCTATGGAGCTATGGAGCTCTGGTGCTATGGAGCTATGGAGCTCTGGTGCTATGGAGCTATGGAGCTATGGAGCTCTGGAAGTATGGAGCTCTGGTGCTATGGAGCTATGGAGCTCTGGTGCTATGGAGCTATGGAGCTCTGGTGCTATGGAGCTATGGAGCTCTGGTGCTATGGAGCTCTGGTGCTATGGAGCTCTGGTGCTATGGAGCTATGGAGCTCTGGTGCTATGGAGCTATGGAGCTCTGGAGGTATGGAGCTCTGGAGGTATGGAGCTCTGGAGGTATGGAGCTATGGAGCCCTGGAGCTCTGGAGGTATGGAGCTATGGTGCTATGGAGCTCTGAAGCCATGGAGCTCTGGTGCTATGGAGCTCTGGAGCTCTGGAGGTATGGAGCTCTGGAGGTATGGAGCTATGGAGCCCTGGAGCTCTGGAGGTATGGAGCTATGGAGCTCTGAAGCCATGGAGCTCTGGTGCTATGGAGCTCTGGAGCTCTGGAGGTATGGAGCTCTGGAGGTATGGAGCTCTGGAGGTATGGAGCTATGGAGCCCTGGAGCTCTGGAGGTATGGAGCTATGGTGCTATGGAGCTCTGAAGCCATGGAGCTCTGGTGCTATGGAGCTCTGGAGGTATGGAGCTCTGGAGGTATGGAGCTCTGGAGGTATGGAGCTATGGAGCCCTGGAGCTCTGGAGGTATGGAGCTATGGTGCTATGGAGCTCTGAAGCCATGGAGCTCTGGTGCTATGGAGCTCTGGAGGTATGGAGCTCTGGAGGTATGGAGCTCTGGAGGTATGGAGCTATGGAGCCCTGGAGCTCTGGAGGTATGGAGCTATGGTGCTATGGAGCTCTGAAGCCATGGAGCTCTGGTGCTATGGAGCTATGGAGCTCTGGTGCTATGGAGCTATGGAGGTATGGAGCCACCAGCCAGCACCCTCCGTGGCTGGATCAATGGAAGTGTTTTAGGTACCAGGCAGCCAAAGGGCCGAGGCCTCACGCTCGACCACGCCGGCGCAGAGTTCCAGCCGCTCGGATAAGCTCTGTCACTCACCCGCCGCGCAGCCACCGGTAACGGGGAAATGTCGCCGCCTTGTGGACACGCCGTTGTAAATGAATGGGCTTTCGCACTTAGTGCAATTTTCGCCAACTCTCTGACTTAGAGCTATGGAAGTATGGAGCTATGGAGCCACCAGCCACCCAGGCTGGAGCTCTGGAGCTCTGGAGGTATGGAGCTCTGGTGCTATGGAAGTATGGAGCTCTGGTGCTATGGAAGTATGGAGCTATGGAGGTATGGAAGTATGGAGCTATGGAAGTATGGAGCTATGGAGCTCTGGAAGTATGGAGCTATGGAGCTCTGGAGGTATGGAGCCCTGGAGCTATGGAGCCCTGGAGCTATGGAAGTATGGAGCTCTGGTGCTATGGAGCTATGGAGCTCTGGTGCTATGGAGCTATGGAGCTATGGAGCTCTGGAGCTATGGAGCTCTGGAGGTATGGAGCTATGGAGCTATGGAGCTCTGGAGGTATGGAGCTATGGAGCTATGGAAGTATGGAGCTCTGGTGCTATGGAGCTATGGAGCTCTGGTGCTATGGAACTATGGAGCTCTGGTGCTATGGAGCTATAGAGCTCTGGAAGTATGGAGCTCTGGTGCTATGGAGCTATGGAGCTCTGGTGCTATGGAGCTATGGAGCTCTGGTGCTATGGAGCTCTGGTGCTATGGAGCTCTGGTGCTATGGAGCTATGGAGCTCTGGTGCTATGGAGCTCTGGAGGTATGGAGCTCTGGAGGTATGGTGCTCTGGAGGTATGGAGCTATGGAGCCCTGGAGCTCTGGAGGTATGGAGCTATGGTGCTATGGAGCTCTGAAGCCATGGAGCTCTGGTGCTATGGAGCTATGGAGCTCTGGTGCTATGGAGCTATGGAGCTATGGAGCTCTGGAAGTATGGAGCTCTGGTGCTATGGAGCTATGGAGCTCTGGTGCTATGGAGCTATGGAGCTCTGGTGCTATGGAGCTATGGAGCTCTGGTGCTATGGAGCTCTGGTGCTATGGAGCTCTGGTGCTATGGAGCTCTGGAGGTATGGAGCTCTGGAGGTATGGAGCTCTGGAGGTATGGAGCTATGGAGCCCTGGAGCTCTGGAGGTATGGAGCTATGGTGCTATGGAGCTCTGAAGCCATGGAGCTCTGGTGCTATGGAGCTATGGAGCTCTGGTGCTATGGAGCTATGGAGGTATGGAGCCACCAGCCAGCACCCTCCGTGGCTGGATCAATGGAAGTGTTTTAGGTACCAGGCAGCCAAAGGGCCGAGGCCTCACGCTCGACCACGCCGGCGCAGAGTTCCAGCAGCTCGGATAAGCTCTGTCACTCACCCGCCGCGCAGCCACCGGTAACGGGGAAATGTCGCCGCCTTGTGGACACGCCGTTGTAAATGAATGGGCTTTCGCACTTAGTGCAATTTTCGCCAACTCTCTGACTTAGAGCTATGGAAGTATGGAGCTATGGAGCCACCAGCCACCCAGGCTGGAGCTCTGGAGCTCTGGAGGTATGGAGCTCTGGTGCTATGGAAGTATGGAGCTCTGGTGCTATGGAAGTATGGAGCTATGGAGGTATGGAAGTATGGAGCTATGGAAGTATGGAGCTATGGAGCTCTGGAAGTATGGAGCTATGGAGCTCTGGAGGTATGGAGCCCTGGAGCTATGGAGCCCTGGAGCTATGGAAGTATGGAGCTCTGGTGCTATGGAGCTATGGAGCTCTGGTGCTATGGAGCTATGGAGCTATGGAGCTCTGGAGCTATGGAGCTCTGGAGGTATGCAGCTATGGAGCTATGGAGCTCTGGAGGTATGGAGCTATGGAGCTATGGAAGTATGGAGCTCTGGTGCTATGGAGCTATGGAGCTCTGGTGCTATGGAGCTATGGAGCTCTGGTGCTATGGAGCTATGGAGCTATGGAGCTCTGGAAGTATGGAGCTCTGGTGCTATGGAGCTATGGAGCTCTGGTGCTATGGAGCTATGGAGCTCTGGTGCTATGGAGCTATGGAGCTCTGGTGCTATGGAGCTCTGGTGCTATGGAGCTCTGGTGCTATGGAGCTATGGAGCTCTGGTGCTATGGAGCTATGGAGCTCTGGAGGTATGGAGCTCTGGAGGTATGGAGCTCTGGAGGTATGGAGCTATGGAGCCCTGGAGCTCTGGAGGTATGGAGCTATGGTGCTATGGAGCTCTGAAGCCATGGAGCTCTGGTGCTATGGAGCTCTGGAGCTCTGGAGGTATGGAGCTCTGGAGGTATGGAGCTATGGAGCCCTGGAGCTCTGGAGGTATGGAACTATGGAGCTCTGAAGCCATGGAGCTCTGGTGCTATGGAGCTCTGGAGCTCTGGAGGTATGGAGCTCTGGAGGTATGGAGCTCTGGAGGTATGGAGCTATGGAGCCCTGGAGCTCTGGAGGTATGGAGCTATGGTGCTATGGAGCTCTGAAGCCATGGAGCTCTGGTGCTATGGAGCTCTGGAGGTATGGAGCTCTGGAGGTATGGAGCTCTGGAGGTATGGAGCTATGGAGCCCTGGAGCTCTGGAGGTATGGAGCTATGGTGCTATGGAGCTCTGAAGCCATGGAGCTCTGGTGCTATGGAGCTCTGGAGGTATGGAGCTCTGGAGGTATGGAGCTCTGGAGGTATGGAGCTATGGAGCCCTGGAGCTCTGGAGGTATGGAGCTATGGTGCTATGGAGCTCTGAAGCCATGGAGCTCTGGTGCTATGGAGCTATGGAGCTCTGGTGCTATGGAGCTATGGAGGTATGGAGCCACCAGCCAGCACCCTCCGTGGCTGGATCAATGGAAGTGTTTTAGGTACCAGGCAGCCAAAGGGCCGAGGCCTCACGCTCGACCACGCCGGCGCAGAGTTCCAGCCGCTCGGATAAGCTCTGTCACTCACCCGCCGCGCAGCCACCGGTAACGGGGAAATGTCGCCGCCTGGCGGACACGCCGTTGTAAATGAATGGGCTTTCGCACTTAGTGCAATTTTCGCCAACTCTCTGACTTAGAGCTATGGAAGTATGGAGCTATGGAGCCACCAGCCACCCAGGCTGGAGCTATGGAGCTCTGGAGGTATGGAGCTCAGGTGCTATGGAAGTATGGAGCTATGGAGCTATGGAAGTATGGAGCTATGGAGCTATGGAGCTCTGGAAGTATGGAGCTATGGAGCTCTGGAGGTATGGAGCTATGGAGCCCTGGAGCCCTGGAGCTATGGAGCTCTGGTGCTATGGAGGTACGGAGCTCTGGAGGTATGGAGCTCTGGAGGTATGGAGCTATGGAGCTATGGAGCCCTGGAGCTATGGAGCTATGGAGCCCTGGAGCTATGGAGCTATGGAGCCCTGGAGCTATGGAGCTATGGAGCTCTGGTGCTATGGAGCTATGGAGCTCTGGTGCTATGGAGCTATGGAGCTCTGGTGCTATGGAGCTATGGAGCTCTGGTGCTATGGAGCTATGGAGCTCTGGAAGTATGGAGCTATGGAGCTCTGGAGGTATGGAGCTATGGAGCCCTGGAGCTATGGAGCCCTGGAGCTATGGAAGTATGGAGCTCTGGTGCTATGGAGCTATGGAGCTCTGGTGCTATGGAGCTATGGAGCTCTGGAGCTATGGAGCTCTGGAGGTATGGAGCTATGGAGCTATGGAGCTCTGGAGGTATGGAGCTATGGAGCTATGGAAGTATGGAGCTCTGGTGCTATGGAGCTATGGAGCTCTGGTGCTATGGAGCTATGGAGCTCTGGTGCTATGGAGCTATGGAGCTATGGAGCTCTGGAAGTATGGAGCTCTGGTGCTATGGAGCTATGGAGCTCTGGTGCTATGGAGCTATGGAGCTCTGGTGCTATGGAGCTATGGAGCTCTGGTGCTATGGAGCTCTGGTGCTATGGAGCTCTGGTGCTATGGAGCTATGGAGCTCTGGTGCTATGGAGCTATGGAGCTCTGGAGGTATGGAGCTCTGGAGGTATGGAGCTCTGGAGGTATGGAGCTTTGGAGCCCTGGAGCTCTGGAGGTATGGAGCTATGGTGCTATGGAGCTCTGAAGCCATGGAGCTCTGGTGCTATGGAGCTCTGGAGCTCTGGAGGTATGGAGCTCTGGAGGTATGGAGCTATGGAGCCCTGGAGCTCTGGAGGTATGGAGCTATGGTGCTATGGAGCTCTGAAGCCATGGAGCTCTGGTGCTATGGAGCTCTGGAGCTCTGGAGGTATGGAGCTCTGGAGGTATGGAGCTATGGAGCTCTGGAGGTATGGAGCTATGGTGCTATGGAGCTCTGAAGCCATGGAGCTCTGGTGCTATGGAGCTCTGGAGCTCTGGAGGTATGGAGCTCTGGAGGTATGGAGCTCTGGAGGTATGGAGCTATGGAGCCCTGGAGCTCTGGAGGTATGGAGCTATGGTGCTATGGAGCTCTGAAGCCATGGAGCTCTGGTGCTATGGAGCTCTGGAGGTATGGAGCTCTGGAGGTATGGAGCTCTGGAGGTATGGAGCTATGGAGCCCTGGAGCTCTGGAGGTATGGAGCTATGGTGCTATGGAGCTCTGAAGCCATGGAGCTCTGGTGCTATGGAGCTCTGGAGGTATGGAGCTCTGGAGGTATGGAGCTCTGGAGGTATGGAGCTATGGAGCCCTGGAGCTCTGGAGGTATGGAGCTATGGTGCTATGGAGCTCTGAAGCCATGGAGCTCTGGTGCTATGGAGCTCTGGAGGTATGGAGCTCTGGAGGTATGGAGCTCTGGAGGTATGGAGCTATGGAGCCCTGGAGCTCTGGAGGTATGGAGCTATGGTGCTATGGAGCTCTGAAGCCATGGAGCTCTGGTGCTATGGAGCTATGGAGCTCTGGTGCTATGGAGCTATGGAGGTATGGAGCCACCAGCCAGCACCCTCCGTGGCTGGATCAATGGAAGTGTTTTAGGTACCAGGCAGCCAAAGGGCCGAGGCCTCACGCTCGACCACGCCGGCGCAGAGTTCCAGCCGCTCGGATAAGCTCTGTCACTCACCCGCCGCGCAGCCACCGGTAACGGGGAAATGTCGCCGCCTTGTGGACACGCCGTTGTAAATGAATGGGCTTTCGCACTTAGTGCAATTTTCGCCAACTCTCTGACTTAGAGCTATGGAAGTATGGAGCTATGGAGCCACCAGCCACCCAGGCTGGAGCTCTGGAGCTCTGGAGGTATGGAGCTCTGGTGCTATGGAAGTATGGAGCTCTGGTGCTATGGAAGTATGGAGCTATGGAGGTATGGAAGTATGGAGCTATGGAAGTATGGAGCTATGGAGCTCTGGAAGTATGGAGCTATGGAGCTCTGGAGGTATGGAGCCCTGGAGCTATGGAGCCCTGGAGCTATGGAAGTATGGAGCTCTGGTGCTATGGAGCTATGGAGCTCTGGTGCTATGGAGCTATGGAGCTATGGAGCTCTGGAGCTATGGAGCTCTGGAGGTATGCAGCTATGGAGCTATGGAGCTCTGGAGGTATGGAGCTATGGAGCTATGGAAGTATGGAGCTCTGGTGCTATGGAGCTATGGAGCTCTGGTGCTATGGAGCTATGGAGCTCTGGTGCTATGGAGCTATGGAGCTATGGAGCTCTGGAAGTATGGAGCTCTGGTGCTATGGAGCTATGGAGCTCTGGTGCTATGGAGCTATGGAGCTCTGGTGCTATGGAGCTATGGAGCTCTGGTGCTATGGAGCTCTGGTGCTATGGAGCTCTGGTGCTATGGAGCTATGGAGCTCTGGTGCTATGGAGCTATGGAGCTCTGGAGGTATGGAGCTCTGGAGGTATGGAGCTCTGGAGGTATGGAGCTATGGAGCCCTGGAGCTCTGGAGGTATGGAGCTATGGTGCTATGGAGCTCTGAAGCCATGGAGCTCTGGTGCTATGGAGCTCTGGAGCTCTGGAGGTATGGAGCTCTGGAGGTATGGAGCTATGGAGCCCTGGAGCTCTGGAGGTATGGAGCTATGGAGCTCTGAAGCCATGGAGCTCTGGTGCTATGGAGCTCTGGAGCTCTGGAGGTATGGAGCTCTGGAGGTATGGAGCTCTGGAGGTATGGAGCTATGGAGCCCTGGAGCTCTGGAGGTATGGAGCTATGGTGCTATGGAGCTCTGAAGCCATGGAGCTCTGGTGCTATGGAGCTCTGGAGGTATGGAGCTCTGGAGGTATGGAGCTCTGGAGGTATGGAGCTATGGAGCCCTGGAGCTCTGGAGGTATGGAGCTATGGTGCTATGGAGCTCTGAAGCCATGGAGCTCTGGTGCTATGGAGCTCTGGAGGTATGGAGCTCTGGAGGTATGGAGCTCTGGAGGTATGGAGCTATGGAGCCCTGGAGCTCTGGAGGTATGGAGCTATGGTGCTATGGAGCTCTGAAGCCATGGAGCTCTGGTGCTATGGAGCTATGGAGCTCTGGTGCTATGGAGCTATGGAGGTATGGAGCCACCAGCCAGCACCCTCCGTGGCTGGATCAATGGAAGTGTTTTAGGTACCAGGCAGCCAAAGGGCCGAGGCCTCACGCTCGACCACGCCGGCGCAGAGTTCCAGCCGCTCGGATAAGCTCTGTCACTCACCCGCCGCGCAGCCACCGGTAACGGGGAAATGTCGCCGCCTTGTGGACACGCCGTTGTAAATGAATGGGCTTTCGCACTTAGTGCAATTTTCGCCAACTCTCTGACTTAGAGCTATGGAAGTATGGAGCTATGGAGCCACCAGCCACCCAGGCTGGAGCTCTGGAGCTCTGGAGGTATGGAGCTCTGGTGCTATGGAAGTATGGAGCTCTGGTGCTATGGAAGTATGGAGCTATGGAGGTATGGAAGTATGGAGCTATGGAAGTATGGAGCTATGGAGCTCTGGAAGTATGGAGCTATGGAGCTCTGGAGGTATGGAGCCCTGGAGCTATGGAGCCCTGGAGCTATGGAAGTATGGAGCTCTGGTGCTATGGAGCTATGGAGCTCTGGTGCTATGGAGCTATGGAGCTATGGAGCTCTGGAGCTATGGAGCTCTGGAGGTATGGAGCTATGGAGCTATGGAGCTCTGGAGGTATGGAGCTATGGAGCTATGGAAGTATGGAGCTCTGGTGCTATGGAGCTATGGAGCTCTGGTGCTATGGAACTATGGAGCTCTGGTGCTATGGAGCTATGGAGCTCTGGAAGTATGGAGCTCTGGTGCTATGGAGCTATGGAGCTCTGGTGCTATGGAGCTATGGAGCTCTGGTGCTATGGAGCTCTGGTGCTCTGGAGCTCTGGTGCTATGGAGCTATGGAGCTCTGGTGCTATGGAGCTCTGGAGGTATGGAGCTCTGGAGGTATGGTGCTCTGGAGGTATGGAGCTATGGAGCCCTGGAGCTCTGGAGGTATGGAGCTATGGTGCTATGGAGCTCTGAAGCCATGGAGCTCTGGTGCTATGGAGCTATGGAGCTCTGGTGCTATGGAGCTATGGAGCTATGGAGCTCTGGAAGTATGGAGCTCTGGTGCTATGGAGCTATGGAGCTCTGGTGCTATGGAGCTATGGAGCTCTGGTGCTATGGAGCTATGGAGCTCTGGTGCTATGGAGCTCTGGTGCTATGGAGCTCTGGTGCTATGGAGCTCTGGAGGTATGGAGCTCTGGAGGTATGGAGCTCTGGAGGTATGGAGCTATGGAGCCCTGGAGCTCTGGAGGTATGGAGCTATGGTGCTATGGAGCTCTGAAGCCATGGAGCTCTGGTGCTATGGAGCTATGGAGCTCTGGTGCTATGGAGCTATGGAGGTATGGAGCCACCAGCCAGCACCCTCCGTGGCTGGATCAATGGAAGTGTTTTAGGTACCAGGCAGCCAAAGGGCCGAGGCCTCACGCTCGACCACGCCGGCGCAGAGTTCCAGCAGCTCGGATAAGCTCTGTCACTCACCCGCCGCGCAGCCACCGGTAACGGGGAAATGTCGCCGCCTTGTGGACACGCCGTTGTAAATGAATGGGCTTTCGCACTTAGTGCAATTTTCGCCAACTCTCTGACTTAGAGCTATGGAAGTATGGAGCTATGGAGCCACCAGCCACCCAGGCTGGAGCTCTGGAGCTCTGGAGGTATGGAGCTCTGGTGCTATGGAAGTATGGAGCTCTGGTGCTATGGAAGTATGGAGCTATGGAGGTATGGAAGTATGGAGCTATGGAAGTATGGAGCTATGGAGCTCTGGAAGTATGGAGCTATGGAGCTCTGGAGGTATGGAGCCCTGGAGCTATGGAGCCCTGGAGCTATGGAAGTATGGAGCTCTGGTGCTATGGAGCTATGGAGCTCTGGTGCTATGGAGCTATGGAGCTATGGAGCTCTGGAGCTATGGAGCTCTGGAGGTATGCAGCTATGGAGCTATGGAGCTCTGGAGGTATGGAGCTATGGAGCTATGGAAGTATGGAGCTCTGGTGCTATGGAGCTATGGAGCTCTGGTGCTATGGAGCTATGGAGCTCTGGTGCTATGGAGCTATGGAGCTATGGAGCTCTGGAAGTATGGAGCTCTGGTGCTATGGAGCTATGGAGCTCTGGTGCTATGGAGCTATGGAGCTCTGGTGCTATGGAGCTATGGAGCTCTGGTGCTATGGAGCTCTGGTGCTATGGAGCTCTGGTGCTATGGAGCTATGGAGCTCTGGTGCTATGGAGCTATGGAGCTCTGGAGGTATGGAGCTCTGGAGGTATGGAGCTCTGGAGGTATGGAGCTATGGAGCCCTGGAGCTCTGGAGGTATGGAGCTATGGTGCTATGGAGCTCTGAAGCCATGGAGCTCTGGTGCTATGGAGCTCTGGAGCTCTGGAGGTATGGAGCTCTGGAGGTATGGAGCTATGGAGCCCTGGAGCTCTGGAGGTATGGAACTATGGAGCTCTGAAGCCATGGAGCTCTGGTGCTATGGAGCTCTGGAGCTCTGGAGGTATGGAGCTCTGGAGGTATGGAGCTCTGGAGGTATGGAGCTATGGAGCCCTGGAGCTCTGGAGGTATGGAGCTATGGTGCTATGGAGCTCTGAAGCCATGGAGCTCTGGTGCTATGGAGCTCTGGAGGTATGGAGCTCTGGAGGTATGGAGCTCTGGAGGTATGGAGCTATGGAGCCCTGGAGCTCTGGAGGTATGGAGCTATGGTGCTATGGAGCTCTGAAGCCATGGAGCTCTGGTGCTATGGAGCTCTGGAGGTATGGAGCTCTGGAGGTATGGAGCTCTGGAGGTATGGAGCTATGGAGCCCTGGAGCTCTGGAGGTATGGAGCTATGGTGCTATGGAGCTCTGAAGCCATGGAGCTCTGGTGCTATGGAGCTATGGAGCTCTGGTGCTATGGAGCTATGGAGGTATGGAGCCACCAGCCAGCACCCTCCGTGGCTGGATCAATGGAAGTGTTTTAGGTACCAGGCAGCCAAAGGGCCGAGGCCTCACGCTCGACCACGCCGGCGCAGAGTTCCAGCCGCTCGGATAAGCTCTGTCACTCACCCGCCGCGCAGCCACCGGTAACGGGGAAATGTCGCCGCCTGGCGGACACGCCGTTGTAAATGAATGGGCTTTCGCACTTAGTGCAATTTTCGCCAACTCTCTGACTTAGAGCTATGGAAGTATGGAGCTATGGAGCCACCAGCCACCCAGGCTGGAGCTATGGAGCTCTGGAGGTATGGAGCTCAGGTGCTATGGAAGTATGGAGCTATGGAGCTATGGAAGTATGGAGCTATGGAGCTATGGAGCTCTGGAAGTATGGAGCTATGGAGCTCTGGAGGTATGGAGCTATGGAGCCCTGGAGCCCTGGAGCTATGGAGCTCTGGTGCTATGGAGGTATGGAGCTCTGGAGGTATGGAGCTCTGGAGGTATGGAGCTATGGAGCCCTGGAGCTATGGAGCTATGGAGCCCTGGAGCTATGGAGCTATGGAGCTCTGGTGCTATGGAGCTATGGAGCTCTGGTGCTATGGAGCTATGGAGCTCTGGTGCTATGGAGCTATGGAGCTCTGGTGCTATGGAGCTATGGAGCTCTGGAAGTATGGAGCTATGGAGCTCTGGAGGTATGGAGCTATGGAGCCCTGGAGCTATGGAGCCCTGGAGCTATGGAAGTATGGAGCTCTGGTGCTATGGAGCTATGGAGCTCTGGTGCTATGGAGCTATGGAGCTCTGGAGCTATGGAGCTCTGGAGGTATGGAGCTATGGAGCTATGGAGCTCTGGAGGTATGGAGCTATGGAGCTATGGAAGTATGGAGCTCTGGTGCTATGGAGCTATGGAGCTCTGGTGCTATGGAGCTATGGAGCTCTGGTGCTATGGAGCTATGGAGCTATGGAGCTCTGGAAGTATGGAGCTCTGGTGCTATGGAGCTATGGAGCTCTGGTGCTATGGAGCTATGGAGCTCTGGTGCTATGGAGCTATGGAGCTCTGGTGCTATGGAGCTCTGGTGCTATGGAGCTCTGGTGCTATGGAGCTATGGAGCTCTGGTGCTATGGAGCTATGGAGCTCTGGAGGTATGGAGCTCTGGAGGTATGGAGCTCTGGAGGTATGGAGCTTTGGAGCCCTGGAGCTCTGGAGCTATGGAGCTATGGAAGTATGGAGCTCTGGTGCTATGGAGCTATGGAGCTCTGGTGCTATGGAGCTATGGAGCTCTGGTGCTATGGAGCTATGGAGCTATGGAGCTCTGGAAGTATGGAGCTCTGGTGCTATGGAGCTATGGAGCTCTGGTGCTATGGAGCTATGGAGCTCTGGTGCTATGGAGCTATGGAGCTCTGGTGCTATGGAGCTATGGTGCTATGGAGCTCTGGTGCTATGGAGCTATGGAGCTCTGGTGCTATGGAGCTATGGAGCTCTGGAGGTATGGAGCTCTGGAGGTATGGAGCTCTGGAGGTATGGAGCTTTGGAGCCCTGGAGCTCTGGAGGTATGGAGCTATGGTGCTATGGAGCTCTGAAGCCATGGAGCTCTGGTGCTATGGAGCTATGGAGCTCTGGTGCTATGGAGCTATGGAGGTATGGAGCCACCAGCCAGCACCCTCCGTGGCTGGATCAATGGAAGTGTTTTAGGTACCAGGCAGCCAAAGGGCCGAGGCCTCACGCTCGACCACGCCGGCGCAGAGTTCCAGCCGCTCGGATAAGCTCTGTCACTCACCCGCCGCGCAGCCACCGGTAACGGGGAAATGTCGCCGCCTTGTGGACACGCCGTTGTAAATGAATGGGCTTTCGCACTTAGTGCAATTTTCGCCAACTCTCTGACTTAGAGCTATGGAAGTATGGAGCTATGGAGCCACCAGCCACCCAGGCTGGAGCTCTGGAGCTCTGGAGGTATGGAGCTCTGGTGCTATGGAAGTATGGAGCTCTGGTGCTATGGAAGTATGGAGCTATGGAGGTATGGAAGTATGGAGCTATGGAAGTATGGAGCTATGGAGCTCTGGAAGTATGGAGCTATGGAGCTCTGGAGGTATGGAGCCCTGGAGCTATGGAGCCCTGGAGCTATGGAAGTATGGAGCTCTGGTGCTATGGAGCTATGGAGCTCTGGTGCTATGGAGCTATGGAGCTATGGAGCTCTGGAGCTATGGAGCTCTGGAGGTATGGAGCTATGGAGCTATGGAGCTCTGGAGGTATGGAGCTATGGAGCTATGGAAGTATGGAGCTCTGGTGCTATGGAGCTATGGAGCTCTGGTGCTATGGAGCTATGGAGCTCTGGTGCTATGGAGCTATGGAGCTATGGAGCTCTGGAAGTATGGAGCTCTGGTGCTATGGAGCTATGGAGCTCTGGTGCTATGGAGCTATGGAGCTCTGGTGCTATGGAGCTCTGGTGCTATGGAGCTCTGGTGCTATGGAGCTATGGAGCTCTGGTGCTATGGAGCTCTGGAGGTATGGAGCTCTGGAGGTATGGAGCTCTGGAGGTATGGAGCTATGGAGCCCTGGAGCTCTGGAGGTATGGAGCTATGGTGCTATGGAGCTCTGAAGCCATGGAGCTCTGGTGCTATGGAGCTATGGAGCTCTGGTGCTATGGAGCTATGGAGCTATGGAGCTCTGGAAGTATGGAGCTCTGGTGCTATGGAGCTATGGAGCTCTGGTGCTATGGAGCTATGGAGCTCTGGTGCTATGGAGCTATGGAGCTCTGGTGCTATGGAGCTCTGGTGCTATGGAGCTCTGGTGCTATGGAGCTATGGAGCTCTGGTGCTATGGAGCTATGGAGCTCTGGAGGTATGGAGCTCTGGAGGTATGGAGCTCTGGAGGTATGGAGCTATGGAGCCCTGGAGCTCTGGAGGTATGGAGCTATGGTGCTATGGAGCTCTGAAGCCATGGAGCTCTGGTGCTATGGAGCTCTGGAGCTCTGGAGGTATGGAGCTCTGGAGGTATGGAGCTATGGAGCCCTGGAGCTCTGGAGGTATGGAGCTATGGTGCTATGGAGCTCTGAAGCCATGGAGCTCTGGTGCTATGGAGCTCTGGAGCTCTGGAGGTATGGAGCTCTGGAGGTATGGAGCTCTGGAGGTATGGAGCTATGGAGCCCTGGAGCTCTGGAGGTATGGAGCTATGGTGCTATGGAGCTCTGAAGCCATGGAGCTCTGGTGCTATGGAGCTCTGGAGGTATGGAGCTCTGGAGGTATGGAGCTCTGGAGGTATGGAGCTATGGAGCCCTGGAGCTCTGGAGGTATGGAGCTATGGTGCTATGGAGCTCTGAAGCCATGGAGCTCTGGTGCTATGGAGCTCTGGTGCTATGGAGCTCTGGAGGTATGGAGCTCTGGAGGTATGGAGCTCTGGAGGTATGGAGCTATGGAGCCCTGGAGCTCTGGAGGTATGGAGCTATGGTGCTATGGAGCTCTGAAGCCATGGAGCTCTGGTGCTATGGAGCTATGGAGCTCTGGTGCTATGGAGCTATGGAGGTATGGAGCCACCAGCCAGCACCCTCCGTGGCTGGATCAATGGAAGTGTTTTAGGTACCAGGCAGCCAAAGGGCCGAGGCCTCACGCTCGACCACGCCGGCGCAGAGTTCCAGCCGCTCGGATAAGCTCTGTCACTCACCCGCCGCGCAGCCACCGGTAACGGGGAAATGTCGCCGCCTGGCGGACACGCCGTTGTAAATGAATGGGCTTTCGCACTTAGTGCAATTTTCGCCAACTCTCTGACTTAGAGCTATGGAAGTATGGAGCTATGGAGCCACCAGCCACCCAGGCTGGAGCTATGGAGCTCTGGAGGTATGGAGCTCAGGTGCTATGGAAGTATGGAGCTATGGAGCTATGGAAGTATGGAGCTATGGAGCTATGGAGCTCTGGAAGTATGGAGCTATGGAGCTCTGGAGGTATGGAGCTATGGAGCCCTGGAGCCCTGGAGCTATGGAGCTCTGGTGCTATGGAGGTATGGAGCTCTGGAGGTATGGAGCTCTGGAGGTATGGAGCTATGGAGCTATGGAGCCCTGGAGCTATGGAGCTATGGAGCCCTGGAGCTATGGAGCTATGGAGCCCTGGAGCTATGGAGCTATGGAGCTCTGGTGCTATGGAGCTATGGAGCTCTGGTGCTATGGAGCTATGGAGCTCTGGTGCTATGGAGCTATGGAGCTCTGGTGCTATGGAGCTATGGAGCTCTGGAAGTATGGAGCTATGGAGCTCTGGAGGTATGGAGCTATGGAGCCCTGGAGCTATGGAGCCCTGGAGCTATGGAAGTATGGAGCTCTGGTGCTATGGAGCTATGGAGCTCTGGTGCTATGGAGCTATGGAGCTCTGGAGCTATGGAGCTCTGGAGGTATGGAGCTATGGAGCTCTGGAGGTATGGAGCTATGGAGCTATGGAAGTATGGAGCTCTGGTGCTATGGAGCTATGGAGCTCTGGTGCTATGGAGCTATGGAGCTCTGGTGCTATGGAGCTATGGAGCTATGGAGCTCTGGAAGTATGGAGCTCTGGTGCTATGGAGCTATGGAGCTCTGGTGCTATGGAGCTATGGAGCTCTGGTGCTATGGAGCTATGGAGCTCTGGTGCTATGGAGCTCTGGTGCTATGGAGCTATGGAGCTCTGGTGCTATGGAGCTATGGAGCTCTGGAGGTATGGAGCTCTGGAGGTATGGAGCTCTGGAGGTATGGAGCTTTGGAGCCCTGGAGCTCTGGAGGTATGGAGCTATGGTGCTATGGAGCTCTGAAGCCATGGAGCTCTGGTGCTATGGAGCTCTGGAGCTCTGGAGGTATGGAGCTCTGGAGGTATGGAGCTATGGAGCCCTGGAGCTCTGGAGGTATGGAGCTATGGTGCTATGGAGCTCTGAAGCCATGGAGCTCTGGTGCTATGGAACTCTGGAGCTCTGGAGGTATGGAGCTCTGGAGGTATGGAGCTATGGAGCCCTGGAGCTCTGAAGGTATGGAGCTATGGTGCTATGGAGCTCTGAAGCCATGGAGCTCTGGTGCTATGGAGCTCTGGAGCTCTGGAGGTATGGAGCTCTGGAGGTATGGAGCTCTGGAGGTATGGAGCTATGGAGCCCTGGAGCTCTGGAGGTATGGAGCTATGGTGCTATGGAGCTCTGAAGCCATGGAGCTCTGGTGCTATGGAGCTCTGGAGGTATGGAGCTCTGGAGGTATGGAGCTCTGGAGGTATGGAGCTATGGAGCCCTGGAGCTCTGGAGGTATGGAGCTATGGTGCTATGGAGCTCTGAAGCCATGGAGCTCTGGTGCTATGGAGCTCTGGAGGTATGGAGCTCTGGAGGTATGGAGCTCTGGAGGTATGGAGCTATGGAGCCCTGGAGCTCTGGAGGTATGGAGTTATGGTGCTATGGAGCTCTGAAGCCATGGAGCTCTGGTGCTATGGAGCTCTGGAGGTATGGAGCTCTGGAGGTATGGAGCTCTGGAGGTATGGAGCTATGGAGCCCTGGAGCTCTGGAGGTATGGAGCTATGGTGCTATGGAGCTCTGAAGCCATGGAGCTCTGGTGCTATGGAGCTATGGAGCTCTGGTGCTATGGAGCTATGGAGGTATGGAGCCACCAGCCAGCACCCTCCGTGGCTGGATCAATGGAAGTGTTTTAGGTACCAGGCAGCCAAAGGGCCGAGGCCTCACGCTCGACCACGCCGGCGCAGAGTTCCAGCCGCTCGGATAAGCTCTGTCACTCACCCGCCGCGCAGCCACCGGTAACGGGGAAATGTCGCCGCCTTGTGGACACGCCGTTGTAAATGAATGGGCTTTCGCACTTAGTGCAATTTTCGCCAACTCTCTGACTTAGAGCTATGGAAGTATGGAGCTATGGAGCCACCAGCCACCCAGGCTGGAGCTCTGGAGCTCTGGAGGTATGGAGCTCTGGTGCTATGGAAGTATGGAGCTCTGGTGCTATGGAAGTATGGAGCTATGGAGGTATGGAAGTATGGAGCTATGGAGCTCTGGAAGTATGGAGCTATGGAGCTCTGGAGGTATGGAGCCCTGGAGCTATGGAGCCCTGGAGCTATGGAAGTATGGAGCTCTGGTGCTATGGAGCTATGGAGCTCTGGTGCTATGGAGCTATGGAGCTATGGAGCTCTGGAGCTATGGAGCTCTGGAGGTATGCAGCTATGGAGCTATGGAGCTCTGGAGGTATGGAGCTATGGAGCTATGGAAGTATGGAGCTCTGGTGCTATGGAGCTATGGAGCTCTGGTGCTATGGAGCTATGGAGCTCTGGTGCTATGGAGCTATGGAGCTATGGAGCTCTGGAAGTATGGAGCTCTGGTGCTATGGAGCTATGGAGCTCTGGTGCTATGGAGCTATGGAGCTCTGGTGCTATGGAGCTATGGAGCTCTGGTGCTATGGAGCTCTGGTGCTATGGAGCTCTGGTGCTATGGAGCTATGGAGCTCTGGTGCTATGGAGCTCTGGAGGTATGGAGCTCTGGAGGTATGGAGCTCTGGAGGTATGGAGCTATGGAGCCCTGGAGCTCTGGAGGTATGGAGCTATGGTGCTATGGAGGTATGGAGCTATAGAGCTATGGAAGTATGGAGCTCTGGTGCTATGGAGCTATGGAGCTCTGGTGCTATGGAGCTATGGAGCTCTGGTGCTATGGAGCTATGGAGCTATGGAGCTATGGAGCTATGGAGCTCTGGTGCTATGGAGCTATGGAGCTCTGGTGCTATGGAGCTATGGAGCTCTGGTGCTATGGAGCTCTGGTGCTATGGAGCTCTGGTGCTATGGAGCTATGGAGCTCTGGTGCTATGGAGCTATGGAGCTCTGGAGGTATGGAGCTCTGGAGGTATGGAGCTCTGGAGGTATGGAGCTATGGAGCCCTGGAGCTCTGGAGGTATGGAGCTATGGTGCTATGGAGCTCTGAAGCCATGGAGCTCTGGTGCTATGGAGCTCTGGAGCTCTGGAGGTATGGAGCTCTGGAGGTATGGAGCTATGGAGCCCTGGAGCTCTGGAGGTATGGAGCTATGGAGCTCTGAAGCCATGGAGCTCTGGTGCTATGGAGCTCTGGAGCTCTGGAGGTATGGAGCTCTGGAGGTATGGAGCTCTGGAGGTATGGAGCTATGGAGCCCTGGAGCTCTGGAGGTATGGAGCTATGGTGCTATGGAGCTCTGAAGCCATGGAGCTCTGGTGCTATGGAGCTCTGGAGGTATGGAGCTCTGGAGGTATGGAGCTCTGGAGGTATGGAGCTATGGAGCCCTGGAGCTCTGGAGGTATGGAGCTATGGTGCTATGGAGCTCTGAAGCCATGGAGCTCTGGTGCTATGGAGCTCTGGAGGTATGGAGCTCTGGAGGTATGGAGCTCTGGAGGTATGGAGCTATGGAGCCCTGGAGCTCTGGAGGTATGGAGCTATGGTGCTATGGAGCTCTGAAGCCATGGAGCTCTGGTGCTATGGAGCTATGGAGCTCTGGTGCTATGGAGCTATGGAGGTATGGAGCCACCAGCCAGCACCCTCCGTGGCTGGATCAATGGAAGTGTTTTAGGTACCAGGCAGCCAAAGGGCCGAGGCCTCACGCTCGACCACGCCGGCGCAGAGTTCCAGCCGCTCGGATAAGCTCTGTCACTCACCCGCCGCGCAGCCACCGGTAACGGGGAAATGTCGCCGCCTTGTGGACACGCCGTTGTAAATGAATGGGCTTTCGCACTTAGTGCAATTTTCGCCAACTCTCTGACTGGAGCTATGGAAGTATGGAGCTATGGAGCCACCAGCCACCCAGGCTGGAGCTATGGAGCTCTGGAGGTATGGAGCTCTGGTGCTATGGAAGTATGGAGCTATGGAGCTATGGAAGTATGGAGCTATGGAGCTATGGAGCTCTGGAAGTATGGAGCTATGGAGCTCTGGAGGTATGGAGCTATGGAGCCCTGGAGCCCTGGAGCTATGGAGCCCTGGAGCTATGGAGCTATGGAGCCCTGGAGCTATGGAGCTATGGAGCCCTGGAGCTATGGAGCTATGGAGCTCTGGTGCTATGGAGCTATGGAGCTCTGGTGCTATGGAGCTATGGAGCTCTGGTGCTATGGAGCTATGGAGCTCTGGAAGTATGGAGCTATGGAGCTCTGGAGGTATGGAGCTATGGAGCTCTGGAGGTATGGAGGAGCCCTGGAGCTATGGAGCCCTGGAGCTATGGAAGTATGGAGCTCTGGTGCTATGGAGCTATGGAGCTCTGGTGCTATGGAGCTATGGAGCTCTGGAGCTATGGAGCTCTGGAGGTATGGAGCTATGGAGCTCTGGAGGTATGGAGCTATGGAGCTATGGAAGTATGGAGCTCTGGTGCTATGGAGCTATGGAGCTCTGGTGCTATGGAGCTATGGAGCTCTGGTGCTATGGAGCTATGGAGCTATGGAGCTCTGGAAGTATGGAGCTCTGGTGCTATGGAGCTATGGAGCTCTGGTGCTATGGAGCTATGGAGCTATGGAGCTCTGGTGCTATGGAGCTATGGAGCTCTGGTGCTATGGAGCTATGGTGCTATGGAGCTCTGGTGCTATGGAGCTATGGAGCTCTGGTGCTATGGAGCTATGGAGCTCTGGAGGTATGGAGCTCTGGAGGTATGGAGCTCTGGAGGTATGGAGCTTTGGAGCCCTGGAGCTCTGGAGGTATGGAGCTATGGTGCTATGGAGCTCTGAAGCCATGGAGCTCTGGTGCTATGGAGCTATGGAGCTCTGGTGCTATGGAGCTATGGAGGTATGGAGCTATGGAGCCCTGGAGCTCTGGAGGTATGGAGCTATGGTGCTATGGAGCTCTGAAGCCATGGAGCTCTGGTGCTATGGAGCTCTGGAGCTCTGGAGGTATGGAGCTCTGGAGGTATGGAGCTATGGAGCCCTGGAGCTCTGGAGGTATGGAGCTATGGTGCTATGGAGCTCTGAAGCCATGGAGCTCTGGTGCTATGGAGCTCTGGAGCTCTGGAGGTATGGAGCTCTGGAGGTATGGAGCTCTGGAGGTATGGAGCTATGGAGCCCTGGAGCTCTGGAGGTATGGAGCTATGGTGCTATGGAGCTCTGAAGCCATGGAGCTCTGGTGCTATGGAGCTCTGGAGGTATGGAGCTCTGGAGGTATGGAGCTCTGGAGGTATGGAGCTATGGAGCCCTGGAGCTCTGGAGGTATGGAGCTATGGTGCTATGGAGCTCTGAAGCCATGGAGCTCTGGTGCTATGGAGCTATGGAGCTCTGGTGCTATGGAGCTATGGAGGTATGGAGCCACCAGCCAGCACCCTCCGTGGCTGGATCAATGGAAGTGTTTTAGGTACCAGGCAGCCAAAGGGCCGAGGCCTCACGCTCGACCACGCCGGCGCAGAGTTCCAGCCGCTCGGATAAGCTCTGTCACTCACCCGCCGCGCAGCCACCGGTAACGGGGAAATGTCGCCGCCTTGTGGACACGCCGTTGTAAATGAATGGGCTTTCGCACTTAGTGCAATTTTCGCCAACTCTCTGACTTAGAGCTATGGAAGTATGGAGCTATGGAGCCACCAGCCACCCAGGCTGGAGCTCTGGAGCTCTGGAGGTATGGAGCTCTGGTGCTATGGAAGTATGGAGCTCTGGTGCTATGGAAGTATGGAGCTATGGAGGTATGGAAGTATGGAGCTATGGAAGTATGGAGCTATGGAGCTCTGGAAGTATGGAGCTATGGAGCTCTGGAGGTATGGAGCCCTGGAGCTATGGAGCCCTGGAGCTATGGAAGTATGGAGCTCTGGTGCTATGGAGCTATGGAGCTCTGGTGCTATGGAGCTATGGAGCTATGGAGCTCTGGAGCTATGGAGCTCTGGAGGTATGGAGCTATGGAGCTATGGAGCTCTGGAGGTATGGAGCTATGGAGCTATGGAAGTATGGAGCTCTGGTGCTATGGAGCTATGGAGCTCTGGTGCTATGGAGCTATGGAGCTCTGGTGCTATGGAGCTATGGAGCTATGGAGCTCTGGAAGTATGGAGCTCTGGTGCTATGGAGCTATGGAGCTCTGGTGCTATGGAGCTATGGAGCTCTGGTGCTATGGAGCTCTGGTGCTATGGAGCTCTGGTGCTATGGAGCTATGGAGCTCTGGTGCTATGGAGCTATGGAGCTCTGGAGGTATGGAGCTCTGGAGGTATGGAGCTCTGGAGGTATGGAGCTATGGAGCCCTGGAGCTCTGGAGGTATGGAGCTATGGTGCTATGGAGCTCTGAAGCCATGGAGCTCTGGTGCTATGGAGCTCTGGAGCTCTGGAGGTATGGAGCTCTGGAGGTATGGAGCTATGGAGCCCTGGAGCTCTGGAGGTATGGAGCTATGGTGCTATGGAGCTCTGAAGCCATGGAGCTCTGGTGCTATGGAGCTCTGGAGCTCTGGAGGTATGGAGCTCTGGAGGTATGGAGCTCTGGAGGTATGGAGCTATGGAGCCCTGGAGCTCTGGAGGTATGGAGCTATGGTGCTATGGAGCTCTGAAGCCATGGAGCTCTGGTGCTATGGAGCTCTGGAGGTATGGAGCTCTGGAGGTATGGAGCTCTGGAGGTATGGAGCTATGGAGCCCTGGAGCTCTGGAGGTATGGAGCTATGGTGCTATGGAGCTCTGAAGCCATGGAGCTCTGGTGCTATGGAGCTCTGGAGGTATGGAGCTCTGGAGGTATGGAGCTCTGGAGGTATGGAGCTATGGAGCCCTGGAGCTCTGGAGGTATGGAGCTATGGTGCTATGGAGCTCTGAAGCCATGGAGCTCTGGTGCTATGGAGCTATGGAGCTCTGGTGCTATGGAGCTATGGAGGTATGGAGCCACCAGCCAGAACCCTCCGTGGCTGGATCAATGGAAGTGTTTTAGGTACCAGGCAGCCAAAGGGCCGAGGCCTCACGCTCGACCACGCCGGCGCAGAGTTCCAGCCGCTCGGATAAGCTCTGTCACTCACCCGCCGCGCAGCCACCGGTAACGGGGAAATGTCGCCGCCTTGTGGACACGCCGTTGTAAATGAATGGGCTTTCGCACTTAGTGCAATTTTCGCCAACTCTCTGACTGGAGCTCTGGAGGTATGGAGCTCTGGTGCTATGGAAGTATGGAGCTATGGAGCTATGGAAGTATGGAGCTATGGAGCTATGGAGCTCTGGAAGTATGGAGCTATGGAGCTCTGGAGGTATGGAGCTATGGAGCCCTGGAGCCCTGGAGCTATGGAGCCCTGGAGCTATGGAGCTATGGAGCCCTGGAGCTATGGAGCTATGGAGCCCTGGAGCTATGGAGCTATGGAGCTCTGGTGCTATGGAGCTATGGAGCTCTGGTGCTATGGAGCTATGGAGCTCTGGTGCTATGGAGCTATGGAGCTCTGGTGCTATGGAGCTATGGAGCTCTGGAAGTATGGAGCTATGGAGCTCTGGAGGTATGGAGCTATGGAGCTCTGGAGGTATGGAGCTATGGAGCCCTGGAGCTATGGAGCCCTGGAGCTATGGAAGTATGGAGCTCTGGTGCTATGGAGCTATGGAGCTCTGGTGCTATGGAGCTATGGAGCTCTGGAGCTATGGAGCTCTGGAGGTATGGAGCTATGGAGCTCTGGAGGTATGGAGCTATGGAGCTATGGAAGTATGGAGCTCTGGTGCTATGGAGCTATGGAGCTCTGGTGCTATGGAGCTATGGAGCTCTGGTGCTATGGAGCTATGGAGCTATGGAGCTCTGGAAGTATGGAGCTCTGGTGCTATGGAGCTATGGAGCTCTGGTGCTATGGAGCTATGGAGCTATGGAGCTCTGGTGCTATGGAGCTATGGAGCTCTGGTGCTATGGAGCTATGGTGCTATGGAGCTCTGGTGCTATGGAGCTATGGAGCTCTGGTGCTATGGAGCTATGGAGCTCTGGAGGTATGGAGCTCTGGAGGTATGGAGCTCTGGAGGTATGGAGCTTTGGAGCCCTGGAGCTCTGGAGGTATGGAGCTATGGTGCTATGGAGCTCTGAAGCCATGGAGCTCTGGTGCTATGGAGCTATGGAGCTCTGGTGCTATGGAGCTATGGAGGTATGGAGCTATGGAGCCCTGGAGCTCTGGAGGTATGGAGCTATGGTGCTATGGAGCTCTGAAGCCATGGAGCTCTGGTGCTATGGAGCTCTGGAGCTCTGGAGGTATGGAGCTCTGGAGGTATGGAGCTATGGAGCCCTGGAGCTCTGGAGGTATGGAGCTATGGTGCTATGGAGCTCTGAAGCCATGGAGCTCTGGTGCTATGGAGCTCTGGAGCTCTGGAGGTATGGAGCTCTGGAGGTATGGAGCTCTGGAGGTATGGAGCTATGGAGCCCTGGAGCTCTGGAGGTATGGAGCTATGGTGCTATGGAGCTCTGAAGCCATGGAGCTCTGGTGCTATGGAGCTCTGGAGGTATGGAGCTCTGGAGGTATGGAGCTCTGGAGGTATGGAGCTATGGAGCCCTGGAGCTCTGGAGGTATGGAGCTATGGTGCTATGGAGCTCTGAAGCCATGGAGCTCTGGTGCTATGGAGCTATGGAGCTCTGGTGCTATGGAGCTATGGAGGTATGGAGCCACCAGCCAGCACCCTCCGTGGCTGGATCAATGGAAGTGTTTTAGGTACCAGGCAGCCAAAGGGCCGAGGCCTCACGCTCGACCACGCCGGCGCAGAGTTCCAGCCGCTCGGATAAGCTCTGTCACTCACCCGCCGCGCAGCCACCGGTAACGGGGAAATGTCGCCGCCTTGTGGACACGCCGTTGTAAATGAATGGGCTTTCGCACTTAGTGCAATTTTCGCCAACTCTCTGACTTAGAGCTATGGAAGTATGGAGCTATGGAGCCACCAGCCACCCAGGCTGGAGCTCTGGAGCTCTGGAGGTATGGAGCTCTGGTGCTATGGAAGTATGGAGCTCTGGTGCTATGGAAGTATGGAGCTATGGAGGTATGGAAGCATGGAGCTATGGAAGTATGGAGCTATGGAGCTCTGGAAGTATGGAGCTATGGAGCTCTGGAGGTATGGAGCCCTGGAGCTATGGAGCCCTGGAGCTATGGAAGTATGGAGCTCTGGTGCTATGGAGCTATGGAGCTCTGGTGCTATGGAGCTATGGAGCTATGGAGCTCTGGAGCTATGGAGCTCTGGAGGTATGGAGCTATGGAGCTATGGAGCTCTGGAGGTATGGAGCTATGGAGCTATGGAAGTATGGAGCTCTGGTGCTATGGAGCTATGGAGCTCTGGTGCTATGGAGCTATGGAGCTCTGGTGCTATGGAGCTATGGAGCTCTGGAAGTATGGAGCTCTGGTGCTATGGAGCTATGGAGCTCTGGTGCTATGGAGCTATGGAGCTCTGGTGCTATGGAGCTCTGGTGCTATGGAGCTCTGGTGCTATGGAGCTATGGAGCTCTGGTGCTATGGAGCTCTGGAGGTATGGAGCTCTGGAGGTATGGAGCTCTGGAGGTATGGAGCTATGGAGCCCTGGAGCTCTGGAGGTATGGAGCTATGGTGCTATGGAGCTCTGAAGCCATGGAGCTCTGGTGCTATGGAGCTATGGAGCTCTGGTGCTATGGAGCTATGGAGCTATGGAGCTCTGGAAGTATGGAGCTCTGGTGCTATGGAGCTATGGAGCTCTGGTGCTATGGAGCTATGGAGCTCTGGTGCTATGGAGCTATGGAGCTCTGGTGCTATGGAGCTCTGGTGCTATGGAGCTCTGGTGCTATGGAGCTCTGGTGCTATGGAGCTATGGAGCTCTGGTGCTATGGAGCTATGGAGCTCTGGAGGTATGGAGCTCTGGAGGTATGGAGCTATGGAGCCCTGGAGCTCTGGAGGTATGGAGCTATGGTGCTATGGAGCTCTGAAGCCATGGAGCTCTGGTGCTATGGAGCTCTGGAGCTCTGGAGGTATGGAGCTCTGGAGGTATGGAGCTATGGAGCCCTGGAGCTCTGGAGGTATGGAGCTATGGTGCTATGGAGCTCTGAAGCCATGGAGCTCTGGTGCTATGGAGCTCTGGAGCTCTGGAGGTATGGAGCTCTGGAGGTATGGAGCTCTGGAGGTATGGAGCTATGGTGCTATGGAGCTCTGAAGCCATGGAGCTCTGGTGCTATGGAGCTATGGAGCTCTGGTGCTATGGAGCTATGGAGGTATGGAGCTATGGAGCCCTGGAGCTCTGGAGGTATGGAGCTATGGTGCTATGGAGCTCTGAAGCCATGGAGCTCTGGTGCTATGGAGCTCTGGAGCTCTGGAGGTATGGAGCTCTGGAGGTATGGAGCTATGGAGCCCTGGAGCTCTGGAGGTATGGAGCTATGGTGCTATGGAGCTCTGAAGCCATGGAGCTCTGGTGCTATGGAGCTCTGGAGCTCTGGAGGTATGGAGCTCTGGAGGTATGGAGCTCTGGAGGTATGGAGCTATGGAGCCCTGGAGCTCTGGAGGTATGGAGCTATGGTGCTATGGAGCTCTGAAGCCATGGAGCTCTGGTGCTATGGAGCTCTGGAGGTATGGAGCTCTGGAGGTATGGAGCTCTGGAGGTATGGAGCTATGGAGCCCTGGAGCTCTGGAGGTATGGAGCTATGGTGCTATGGAGCTCTGAAGCCATGGAGCTCTGGTGCTATGGAGCTATGGAGCTCTGGTGCTATGGAGCTATGGAGGTATGGAGCCACCAGCCAGCACCCTCCGTGGCTGGATCAATGGAAGTGTTTTAGGTACCAGGCAGCCAAAGGGCCGAGGCCTCACGCTCGACCACGCCGGCGCAGAGTTCCAGCCGCTCGGATAAGCTCTGTCACTCACCCGCCGCGCAGCCACCGGTAACGGGGAAATGTCGCCGCCTTGTGGACACGCCGTTGTAAATGAATGGGCTTTCGCACTTAGTGCAATTTTCGCCAACTCTCTGACTTAGAGCTATGGAAGTATGGAGCTATGGAGCCACCAGCCACCCAGGCTGGAGCTCTGGAGCTCTGGAGGTATGGAGCTCTGGTGCTATGGAAGTATGGAGCTCTGGTGCTATGGAAGTATGGAGCTATGGAGGTATGGAAGTATGGAGCTATGGAAGTATGGAGCTATGGAGCTCTGGAAGTATGGAGCTATGGAGCTCTGGAGGTATGGAGCCCTGGAGCTATGGAGCCCTGGAGCTATGGAAGTATGGAGCTCTGGTGCTATGGAGCTATGGAGCTCTGGTGCTATGGAGCTATGGAGCTATGGAGCTCTGGAGCTATGGAGCTCTGGAGGTATGGAGCTATGGAGCTATGGAGCTCTGGAGGTATGGAGCTATGGAGCTATGGAAGTATGGAGCTCTGGTGCTATGGAGCTATGGAGCTCTGGTGCTATGGAGCTATGGAGCTCTGGTGCTATGGAGCTATGGAGCTATGGAGCTCTGGAAGTATGGAGCTCTGGTGCTATGGAGCTATGGAGCTCTGGTGCTATGGAGCTATGGAGCTCTGGTGCTATGGAGCTCTGGTGCTATGGAGCTCTGGTGCTATGGAGCTATGGAGCTCTGGTGCTATGGAGCTCTGGAGGTATGGAGCTCTGGAGGTATGGAGCTCTGGAGGTATGGAGCTATGGAGCCCTGGAGCTCTGGAGGTATGGAGCTATGGTGCTATGGAGCTCTGAAGCCATGGAGCTCTGGTGCTATGGAGCTATGGAGCTCTGGTGCTATGGAGCTATGGAGCTATGGAGCTCTGGAAGTATGGAGCTCTGGTGCTATGGAGCTATGGAGCTCTGGTGCTATGGAGCTATGGAGCTCTGGTGCTATGGAGCTATGGAGCTCTGGTGCTATGGAGCTCTGGTGCTATGGAGCTCTGGTGCTATGGAGCTATGGAGCTCTGGTGCTATGGAGCTATGGAGCTCTGGAGGTATGGAGCTCTGGAGGTATGGAGCTCTGGAGGTATGGAGCTATGGAGCCCTGGAGCTCTGGAGGTATGGAGCTATGGTGCTATGGAGCTCTGAAGCCATGGAGCTCTGGTGCTATGGAGCTCTGGAGCTCTGGAGGTATGGAGCTCTGGAGGTATGGAGCTATGGAGCCCTGGAGCTCTGGAGGTATGGAGCTATGGTGCTACGGAGCTCTGAAGCCATGGAGCTCTGGTGCTATGGAGCTCTGGAGCTCTGGAGGTATGGAGCTCTGGAGGTATGGAGCTCTGGAGGTATGGAGCTATGGAGCCCTGGAGCTCTGGAGGTATGGAGCTATGGTGCTATGGAGCTCTGAAGCCATGGAGCTCTGGTGCTATGGAGCTCTGGAGGTATGGAGCTCTGGAGGTATGGAGCTCTGGAGGTATGGAGCTATGGAGCCCTGGAGCTCTGGAGGTATGGAGCTATGGTGCTATGGAGCTCTGAAGCCATGGAGCTCTGGTGCTATGGAGCTCTGGAGGTATGGAGCTCTGGAGGTATGGAGCTCTGGAGGTATGGAGCTATGGAGCCCTGGAGCTCTGGAGGTATGGAGCTATGGTGCTATGGAGCTCTGAAGCCATGGAGCTCTGGTGCTATGGAGCTATGGAGCTCTGGTGCTATGGAGCTATGGAGGTATGGAGCCACCAGCCAGCACCCTCCGTGGCTGGATCAATGGAAGTGTTTTAGGTACCAGGCAGCCAAAGGGCCGAGGCCTCACGCTCGACCACGCCGGCGCAGAGTTCCAGCCGCTCGGATAAGCTCTGTCACTCACCCGCCGCGCAGCCACCGGTAACGGGGAAATGTCGCCGCCTGGCGGACACGCCGTTGTAAATGAATGGGCTTTCGCACTTAGTGCAATTTTCGCCAACTCTCTGACTTAGAGCTATGGAAGTATGGAGCTATGGAGCCACCAGCCACCCAGGCTGGAGCTATGGAGCTCTGGAGGTATGGAGCTCAGGTGCTATGGAAGTATGGAGCTATGGAGCTATGGAAGTATGGAGCTATGGAGCTATGGAGCTCTGGAAGTATGGAGCTATGGAGCTCTGGAGGTATGGAGCTATGGAGCCCTGGAGCCCTGGAGCTATGGAGCTCTGGTGCTATGGAGGTACGGAGCTCTGGAGGTATGGAGCTCTGGAGGTATGGAGCTATGGAGCTATGGAGCCCTGGAGCTATGGAGCTATGGAGCCCTGGAGCTATGGAGCTATGGAGCCCTGGAGCTATGGAGCTATGGAGCTCTGGTGCTATGGAGCTATGGAGCTCTGGTGCTATGGAGCTATGGAGCTCTGGTGCTATGGAGCTATGGAGCTCTGGTGCTATGGAGCTATGGAGCTCTGGAAGTATGGAGCTATGGAGCTCTGGAGGTATGGAGCTATGGAGCCCTGGAGCTATGGAGCCCTGGAGCTATGGAAGTATGGAGCTCTGGTGCTATGGAGCTATGGAGCTCTGGTGCTATGGAGCTATGGAGCTCTGGAGCTATGGAGCTCTGGAGGTATGGAGCTATGGAGCTATGGAGCTCTGGAGGTATGGAGCTATGGAGCTATGGAAGTATGGAGCTCTGGTGCTATGGAGCTATGGAGCTCTGGTGCTATGGAGCTATGGAGCTCTGGTGCTATGGAGCTATGGAGCTATGGAGCTCTGGAAGTATGGAGCTCTGGTGCTATGGAGCTATGGAGCTCTGGTGCTATGGAGCTATGGAGCTCTGGTGCTATGGAGCTATGGAGCTCTGGTGCTATGGAGCTCTGGTGCTATGGAGCTCTGGTGCTATGGAGCTATGGAGCTCTGGTGCTATGGAGCTATGGAGCTCTGGAGGTATGGAGCTCTGGAGGTATGGAGCTCTGGAGGTATGGAGCTTTGGAGCCCTGGAGCTCTGGAGGTATGGAGCTATGGTGCTATGGAGCTCTGAAGCCATGGAGCTCTGGTGCTATGGAGCTCTGGAGCTCTGGAGGTATGGAGCTCTGGAGGTATGGAGCTATGGAGCCCTGGAGCTCTGGAGGTATGGAGCTATGGTGCTATGGAGCTCTGAAGCCATGGAGCTCTGGTGCTATGGAGCTCTGGAGCTCTGGAGGTATGGAGCTCTGGAGGTATGGAGCTATGGAGCCCTGGAGCTCTGGAGGTATGGAGCTATGGAGCTCTGAAGCCATGGAGCTCTGGTGCTATGGAGCTCTGGAGCTCTGGAGGTATGGAGCTCTGGAGGTATGGAGCTCTGGAGGTATGGAGCTATGGAGCCCTGGAGCTCTGGAGGTATGGAGCTATGGTGCTATGGAGCTCTGAAGCCATGGAGCTCTGGTGCTATGGAGCTCTGGAGGTATGGAGCTCTGGAGGTATGGAGCTCTGGAGGTATGGAGCTATGGAGCCCTGGAGCTCTGGAGGTATGGAGCTATGGTGCTATGGAGCTCTGAAGCCATGGAGCTCTGGTGCTATGGAGCTCTGGAGGTATGGAGCTCTGGAGGTATGGAGCTCTGGAGGTATGGAGCTATGGAGCCCTGGAGCTCTGGAGGTATGGAGCTATGGTGCTATGGAGCTCTGAAGCCATGGAGCTCTGGTGCTATGGAGCTCTGGAGGTATGGAGCTCTGGAGGTATGGAGCTCTGGAGGTATGGAGCTATGGAGCCCTGGAGCTCTGGAGGTATGGAGCTATGGTGCTATGGAGCTCTGAAGCCATGGAGCTCTGGTGCTATGGAGCTATGGAGCTCTGGTGCTATGGAGCTATGGAGGTATGGAGCCACCAGCCAGCACCCTCCGTGGCTGGATCAATGGAAGTGTTTTAGGTACCAGGCAGCCAAAGGGCCGAGGCCTCACGCTCGACCACGCCGGCGCAGAGTTCCAGCCGCTCGGATAAGCTCTGTCACTCACCCGCCGCGCAGCCACCGGTAACGGGGAAATGTCGCCGCCTTGTGGACACGCCGTTGTAAATGAATGGGCTTTCGCACTTAGTGCAATTTTCGCCAACTCTCTGACTTAGAGCTATGGAAGTATGGAGCTATGGAGCCACCAGCCACCCAGGCTGGAGCTCTGGAGCTCTGGAGGTATGGAGCTCTGGTGCTATGGAAGTATGGAGCTCTGGTGCTATGGAAGTATGGAGCTATGGAGGTATGGAAGTATGGAGCTATGGAAGTATGGAGCTATGGAGCTCTGGAAGTATGGAGCTATGGAGCTCTGGAGGTATGGAGCCCTGGAGCTATGGAGCCCTGGAGCTATGGAAGTATGGAGCTCTGGTGCTATGGAGCTATGGAGCTCTGGTGCTATGGAGCTATGGAGCTATGGAGCTCTGGAGCTATGGAGCTCTGGAGGTATGCAGCTATGGAGCTATGGAGCTCTGGAGGTATGGAGCTATGGAGCTATGGAAGTATGGAGCTCTGGTGCTATGGAGCTATGGAGCTCTGGTGCTATGGAGCTATGGAGCTCTGGTGCTATGGAGCTATGGAGCTATGGAGCTCTGGAAGTATGGAGCTCTGGTGCTATGGAGCTATGGAGCTCTGGTGCTATGGAGCTATGGAGCTCTGGTGCTATGGAGCTATGGAGCTCTGGTGCTATGGAGCTCTGGTGCTATGGAGCTCTGGTGCTATGGAGCTATGGAGCTCTGGTGCTATGGAGCTATGGAGCTCTGGAGGTATGGAGCTCTGGAGGTATGGAGCTCTGGAGGTATGGAGCTATGGAGCCCTGGAGCTCTGGAGGTATGGAGCTATGGTGCTATGGAGCTCTGAAGCCATGGAGCTCTGGTGCTATGGAGCTCTGGAGCTCTGGAGGTATGGAGCTCTGGAGGTATGGAGCTATGGAGCCCTGGAGCTCTGGAGGTATGGAGCTATGGAGCTCTGAAGCCATGGAGCTCTGGTGCTATGGAGCTCTGGAGCTCTGGAGGTATGGAGCTCTGGAGGTATGGAGCTCTGGAGGTATGGAGCTATGGAGCCCTGGAGCTCTGGAGGTATGGAGCTATGGTGCTATGGAGCTCTGAAGCCATGGAGCTCTGGTGCTATGGAGCTCTGGAGGTATGGAGCTCTGGAGGTATGGAGCTCTGGAGGTATGGAGCTATGGAGCCCTGGAGCTCTGGAGGTATGGAGCTATGGTGCTATGGAGCTCTGAAGCCATGGAGCTCTGGTGCTATGGAGCTCTGGAGGTATGGAGCTCTGGAGGTATGGAGCTCTGGAGGTATGGAGCTATGGAGCCCTGGAGCTCTGGAGGTATGGAGCTATGGTGCTATGGAGCTCTGAAGCCATGGAGCTCTGGTGCTATGGAGCTATGGAGCTCTGGTGCTATGGAGCTATGGAGGTATGGAGCCACCAGCCAGCACCCTCCGTGGCTGGATCAATGGAAGTGTTTTAGGTACCAGGCAGCCAAAGGGCCGAGGCCTCACGCTCGACCACGCCGGCGCAGAGTTCCAGCCGCTCGGATAAGCTCTGTCACTCACCCGCCGCGCAGCCACCGGTAACGGGGAAATGTCGCCGCCTTGTGGACACGCCGTTGTAAATGAATGGGCTTTCGCACTTAGTGCAATTTTCGCCAACTCTCTGACTTAGAGCTATGGAAGTATGGAGCTATGGAGCCACCAGCCACCCAGGCTGGAGCTCTGGAGCTCTGGAGGTATGGAGCTCTGGTGCTATGGAAGTATGGAGCTCTGGTGCTATGGAAGTATGGAGCTATGGAGGTATGGAAGTATGGAGCTATGGAAGTATGGAGCTATGGAGCTCTGGAAGTATGGAGCTATGGAGCTCTGGAGGTATGGAGCCCTGGAGCTATGGAGCCCTGGAGCTATGGAAGTATGGAGCTCTGGTGCTATGGAGCTATGGAGCTCTGGTGCTATGGAGCTATGGAGCTATGGAGCTCTGGAGCTATGGAGCTCTGGAGGTATGGAGCTATGGAGCTATGGAGCTCTGGAGGTATGGAGCTATGGAGCTATGGAAGTATGGAGCTCTGGTGCTATGGAGCTATGGAGCTCTGGTGCTATGGAACTATGGAGCTCTGGTGCTATGGAGCTATGGAGCTCTGGAAGTATGGAGCTCTGGTGCTATGGAGCTATGGAGCTCTGGTGCTATGGAGCTATGGAGCTCTGGTGCTATGGAGCTCTGGTGCTATGGAGCTCTGGTGCTATGGAGCTATGGAGCTCTGGTGCTATGGAGCTCTGGAGGTATGGAGCTCTGGAGGTATGGTGCTCTGGAGGTATGGAGCTATGGAGCCCTGGAGCTCTGGAGGTATGGAGCTATGGTGCTATGGAGCTCTGAAGCCATGGAGCTCTGGTGCTATGGAGCTATGGAGCTCTGGTGCTATGGAGCTATGGAGCTATGGAGCTCTGGAAGTATGGAGCTCTGGTGCTATGGAGCTATGGAGCTCTGGTGCTATGGAGCTATGGAGCTCTGGTGCTATGGAGCTATGGAGCTCTGGTGCTATGGAGCTCTGGTGCTATGGAGCTCTGGTGCTATGGAGCTCTGGAGGTATGGAGCTCTGGAGGTATGGAGCTCTGGAGGTATGGAGCTATGGAGCCCTGGAGCTCTGGAGGTATGGAGCTATGGTGCTATGGAGCTCTGAAGCCATGGAGCTCTGGTGCTATGGAGCTATGGAGCTCTGGTGCTATGGAGCTATGGAGGTATGGAGCCACCAGCCAGCACCCTCCGTGGCTGGATCAATGGAAGTGTTTTAGGTACCAGGCAGCCAAAGGGCCGAGGCCTCACGCTCGACCACGCCGGCGCAGAGTTCCAGCAGCTCGGATAAGCTCTGTCACTCACCCGCCGCGCAGCCACCGGTAACGGGGAAATGTCGCCGCCTTGTGGACACGCCGTTGTAAATGAATGGGCTTTCGCACTTAGTGCAATTTTCGCCAACTCTCTGACTTAGAGCTATGGAAGTATGGAGCTATGGAGCCACCAGCCACCCAGGCTGGAGCTCTGGAGCTCTGGAGGTATGGAGCTCTGGTGCTATGGAAGTATGGAGCTCTGGTGCTATGGAAGTATGGAGCTATGGAGGTATGGAAGTATGGAGCTATGGAAGTATGGAGCTATGGAGCTCTGGAAGTATGGAGCTATGGAGCTCTGGAGGTATGGAGCCCTGGAGCTATGGAGCCCTGGAGCTATGGAAGTATGGAGCTCTGGTGCTATGGAGCTATGGAGCTCTGGTGCTATGGAGCTATGGAGCTATGGAGCTCTGGAGCTATGGAGCTCTGGAGGTATGCAGCTATGGAGCTATGGAGCTCTGGAGGTATGGAGCTATGGAGCTATGGAAGTATGGAGCTCTGGTGCTATGGAGCTATGGAGCTCTGGTGCTATGGAGCTATGGAGCTCTGGTGCTATGGAGCTATGGAGCTATGGAGCTCTGGAAGTATGGAGCTCTGGTGCTATGGAGCTATGGAGCTCTGGTGCTATGGAGCTATGGAGCTCTGGTGCTATGGAGCTATGGAGCTCTGGTGCTATGGAGCTCTGGTGCTATGGAGCTCTGGTGCTATGGAGCTATGGAGCTCTGGTGCTATGGAGCTCTGGAGGTATGGAGCTCTGGAGGTATGGAGCTCTGGAGGTATGGAGCTATGGAGCCCTGGAGCTCTGGAGGTATGGAGCTATGGTGCTATGGAGGTATGGAGCTATAGAGCTATGGAAGTATGGAGCTCTGGTGCTATGGAGCTATGGAGCTCTGGTGCTATGGAGCTATGGAGCTCTGGTGCTATGGAGCTATGGAGCTATGGAGCTATGGAGCTATGGAGCTCTGGTGCTATGGAGCTATGGAGCTCTGGTGCTATGGAGCTATGGAGCTCTGGTGCTATGGAGCTCTGGTGCTATGGAGCTCTGGTGCTATGGAGCTATGGAGCTCTGGTGCTATGGAGCTATGGAGCTCTGGAGGTATGGAGCTCTGGAGGTATGGAGCTCTGGAGGTATGGAGCTATGGAGCCCTGGAGCTCTGGAGGTATGGAGCTATGGTGCTATGGAGCTCTGAAGCCATGGAGCTCTGGTGCTATGGAGCTCTGGAGCTCTGGAGGTATGGAGCTCTGGAGGTATGGAGCTATGGAGCCCTGGAGCTCTGGAGGTATGGAGCTATGGAGCTCTGAAGCCATGGAGCTCTGGTGCTATGGAGCTCTGGAGCTCTGGAGGTATGGAGCTCTGGAGGTATGGAGCTCTGGAGGTATGGAGCTATGGAGCCCTGGAGCTCTGGAGGTATGGAGCTATGGTGCTATGGAGCTCTGAAGCCATGGAGCTCTGGTGCTATGGAGCTCTGGAGGTATGGAGCTCTGGAGGTATGGAGCTCTGGAGGTATGGAGCTATGGAGCCCTGGAGCTCTGGAGGTATGGAGCTATGGTGCTATGGAGCTCTGAAGCCATGGAGCTCTGGTGCTATGGAGCTCTGGAGGTATGGAGCTCTGGAGGTATGGAGCTCTGGAGGTATGGAGCTATGGAGCCCTGGAGCTCTGGAGGTATGGAGCTATGGTGCTATGGAGCTCTGAAGCCATGGAGCTCTGGTGCTATGGAGCTATGGAGCTCTGGTGCTATGGAGCTATGGAGGTATGGAGCCACCAGCCAGCACCCTCCGTGGCTGGATCAATGGAAGTGTTTTAGGTACCAGGCAGCCAAAGGGCCGAGGCCTCACGCTCGACCACGCCGGCGCAGAGTTCCAGCCGCTCGGATAAGCTCTGTCACTCACCCGCCGCGCAGCCACCGGTAACGGGGAAATGTCGCCGCCTTGTGGACACGCCGTTGTAAATGAATGGGCTTTCGCACTTAGTGCAATTTTCGCCAACTCTCTGACTGGAGCTATGGAAGTATGGAGCTATGGAGCCACCAGCCACCCAGGCTGGAGCTATGGAGCTCTGGAGGTATGGAGCTCTGGTGCTATGGAAGTATGGAGCTATGGAGCTATGGAAGTATGGAGCTATGGAGCTATGGAGCTCTGGAAGTATGGAGCTATGGAGCTCTGGAGGTATGGAGCTATGGAGCCCTGGAGCCCTGGAGCTATGGAGCCCTGGAGCTATGGAGCTATGGAGCCCTGGAGCTATGGAGCTATGGAGCCCTGGAGCTATGGAGCTATGGAGCTCTGGTGCTATGGAGCTATGGAGCTCTGGTGCTATGGAGCTATGGAGCTCTGGTGCTATGGAGCTATGGAGCTCTGGTGCTATGGAGCTATGGAGCTCTGGAAGTATGGAGCTATGGAGCTCTGGAGGTATGGAGCTATGGAGCTCTGGAGGTATGGAGCTATGGAGCCCTGGAGCTATGGAGCCCTGGAGCTATGGAAGTATGGAGCTCTGGTGCTATGGAGCTATGGAGCTCTGGTGCTATGGAGCTATGGAGCTCTGGAGCTATGGAGCTCTGGAGGTATGGAGCTATGGAGCTCTGGAGGTATGGAGCTATGGAGCTATGGAAGTATGGAGCTCTGGTGCTATGGAGCTATGGAGCTCTGGTGCTATGGAGCTATGGAGCTCTGGTGCTATGGAGCTATGGAGCTATGGAGCTCTGGAAGTATGGAGCTCTGGTGCTATGGAGCTATGGAGCTCTGGTGCTATGGAGCTATGGAGCTCTGGTGCTATGGAGCTATGGAGCTCTGGTGCTATGGAGCTATGGTGCTATGGAGCTCTGGTGCTATGGAGCTATGGAGCTCTGGTGCTATGGAGCTATGGAGCTCTGGAGGTATGGAGCTCTGGAGGTATGGAGCTCTGGAGGTATGGAGCTTTGGAGCCCTGGAGCTCTGGAGGTATTGAGCTATGGTGCTATGGAGCTCTGAAGCCATGGAGCTCTGGTGCTATGGAGCTATGGAGCTCTGGTGCTATGGAGCTATGGAGGTATGGAGCCACCAGCCAGCACCCTCCGTGGCTGGATCAATGGAAGTGTTTTAGGTACCAGGCAGCCAAAGGGCCGAGGCCTCACGCTCGACCACGCCGGCGCAGAGTTCCAGCCGCTCGGATAAGCTCTGTCACTCACCCGCCGCGCAGCCACCGGTAACGGGGAAATGTCGCCG
>NW_028232008.1:160000-202500 GCF_054491065.1 Syngnathus leptorhynchus
CGACCCCTGGGCCCGCGCGCCCGGGCACCGCGTGGGTTTTGGGTCTGATAAATGCGCGCGTCCCCGGAGGTCGGCGCCCGTTTGCATGTATTAGCTCTAGAATTGCCACAGTTATCCAAGTAACTGAGGAGCGATCAAAGGAACCATAACTGATTTAATGAGCCATTCGCAGTTTCGCTGTACGGGCCGTGTGCACTTAGACTTGCATGGCTTAATCTTTGAGACAAGCATATGCTACTGGCAGGATCAACCAGGTAGGAGAGAGGGTGGCTGGGTAGCGCCTCTCGCTCGCCGGCCCGCCGGAGCGGGGGCTCGCGCGACTGTTTTCCGGACGCCGGCCGCGGTTCGCGGGGGCTCTAGGTGGTCTGACGCTGCCGCGGGGTGAGATGGATCGGGCTGGACCCGGCGCAGCCGAAGCCGAGGACGCGGAACCTCGAATGCGACCCTCGCGGACCCCTAAACGAGAGGAGCTGCGCCCGGCCTCGTAAGACACCTCTTCTCCGGTGCTAGGTCGACCCCGACGCCGCTGGCCGCCGCCGCCGCCTTGCCGCTATCCCTCCGCACGTTTGGGGCCGGTGGCGACCCGCAGGACGGCCGACAACTCGCTCGTTTGGCGGGGCGATGCAAGGTTAGGCGAACTGGGCGGTAACTCGGGTTAGTCGAGGGGACTTCGCGGTGGACAGGGGGGTGCGAATCCGGCCGGGCGGCCCTTCGATGGAGCCTGGTGCAGGGACATTCAATGGGATGAGCCGCGCTCGCCGCGGAACCTTCGAGCGCCGCTACTCAGCAAGTAAACGAGAGGGAGCTGCGCCCGGCCTCGTAAGACGCCTCTTCTCCGGTGCGAGCGCCCCGACGCCGCTGGCCGCCGCCGCCGCCTTGCCGCTATCCCGCCGCGCGTTTGGGGACGGAGGGCGACCCGTAGGACGGCCCCGCCGACTACACGACCGTTTGGCAGAGCGAGTGCAAGGTTAGGCGAGCTGGGCGGTAACTCGGGTTAGTCTGGGGAGACTCGCGGTGGACAGGGGGGCGCGAATCCGGCCGGGCGGCCCCATCGATTAAGCATTGGTAGGGAGCCGAGGATGAGCCGTGCGAAGTGGCCTCGGAGGCGGTCCGTGGGGGACGACGGGGGGGGACGGGCGTCGGCCCTCCGGCCCGAGCAGAGAACGTTCGGTCACCCAAGCGGGAATCTGCGCCCCGGCCCGAGTCGGACTCGGTCGGTTCGGCCCGCTGAGGCCCTCAACTATTCCCGTACGCGGGGGTCGGGAGCTGCGGCGCTGCGCCGGCGACTTACCCGCGCGAGGCACGCACTGCGTGCGGCCAGGATGCGGAGTTGGATCGGCGCTGGTTGGGAACCCTCGGGGAACGAAGGCGGACGGCGGCCAGCCGGCGCCGACGAACCCGTCGGGGAGGGGGCTGGTGGCAGGCGCGATCGGTACTATTGCTGACTGCCGGGAGGGAAGCTGCGCCCCGGCCGAGTCAGACTCAGCCGTTGCGCCCCCCCCGAGCCCGCAGCGCGTAGCGCGGAAGCCATACGCCCCCCCGATGCGGAGCGACAGACGCCCCCGCGACCGCGGTTGGTCGGGAAGGCTTTTCGGATAGAGGTCGGACGGTGTGTGTGGACGGCTTCCCGTGGTGCCGCCGCTATCAAGCCGGAGGGTTTGAGAAACGACATTCGCGGAAGGACCGGCGCGGCCGGCGGACGCTCGCACGCGCGGCGCCCGACACTCAGCCGCTCGCTCGGCCTCCGTGGATCGTGGCTAGGTGGGATGGATGCCAAACCGGGTCGTCTCGGTCTCGCCGCAGTACGGTCGCGCCGGGGCCTGCGGGGCGGCGCGGGGAGCGCACGCTCACGCGGCGGCCGGGGCGCTAGAGTGCGACCCGCAGTGGGTAGGAACCGTCCACCCGACGTCGGACGAGCCGAGGCCGATGGGGGCCCTACCAAGGCGGGTCATGAGTGCCAGTCGGTCAGTTGGGTGAGGGGGTACTCGGAGGCCCGCCGGGAGCAGACGGGCGACCGGGGATGGGGGGCGTACGCGGGCGGGCGCCGGGAGAAAACGGCCCGTCCGGGGTCGAATCTCGGCCTGTGTTTAAGGAGCCGGCCGGGCATCACGCTCCTTCCTTGGATGGACAACATTCGCAGTTGACACTTTGTGTCATTTTATCCGAGCGGGCGGGCGCCGCGAGGCGGACCGTCCGGGGCGACTCTCGGCCTGTGTTTAAGGAGCCGGCCGGGCATCACGCTCCTTCCTTGGATGGACAACATTCGCAGTTGACACTTTGTGTCATTTTATCCGAGCAGACGGGCGCCGCGAGGCGGACCGTCCGGGGCGACTCTCGGCCTGTGTTTAAGGAGCCGGCCGGGCATCACGCTCCTTCCTTGGATGGACAACATTCGTAGTTGACACTTTGTGTCATTTTATCCGAGCGGGCGGGCGCCGCGAGGCGGACCGTCCGGGGCGACTCTCGGCCTGTGTTTAAGGAGCCGGCCGGGCATCACGCTCCTTCCTTGGATGGACAACATTCGCAGTTGACACTTTGTGTCATTTTATCCGAGCGGACGGGCGCCGCGAGGCGGACCGTCCGGGGCGACTCTCGGCCTGTGTTTAAGGAGCCGGCCGGGCATCACGCTCCTTCCTTGGATGGACAACATTCGCAGTTGACACTTTGTGTCATTTTGTTCGGCCTGTGTTTAAGGAGGCGGCCGTCCTCCACTCGGTCCGTGTTTAAGGAGCAACACTCGCGCTCCGGTTCGGCCTGTGTTTAAGGAGGCGGCCGTCCTCCCCTTGGTCTGTGTTAAGGGCGACACTCGGTCCGTGTTTAAGGAGCCTGGCCCTCGCGCTCCGGTTCGGCCTGTATTTAGGGAGGCGGCCGTCCTCCGCTTGGTCTGTGTTAAGGGCGACACTCGGTCCGTGTTTAAGGAGCCTGGCCCTGACGCTCCTCTCCGGCCTGTGTTTAAGGAGGCGGCCGTCCTCCCCTTGGTCTGTGTTAAGGGCGACACTCGGTCCGTGTTTAAGGAGCCTGGCCCTCGCGCTCCGGTTCGGCCTGTATTTAGGGAGGCGGCCGTCCTCCGCTTGGTCTGTGTTAAGGGCGACACTCGGTCCGTGTTTAAGGAGCCTGGCCCTGACGCTCCTCTCCGGCCTGTGTTTAAGGAGGCGGCCGTCCTCCCCTTGGTCTGTGTTAAGGGCGACACTCGGTCCGTGTTTAAGGAGCGGCCCTCGCGCTCCGGTTCGGCCTGTATTTAGGGAGGCGGCCGTCCTCCGCTTGGTCTGTGTTAAGGGCGACACTCGGTCCGTGTTTAAGGAGCCGGCCCTGACGCTCCTCTTCGGCCTGTGTTTAAGGAGGCGGCCGTCCTCCACTTCCTTCCATGCACCACCACATTCGCAGTTGACACTTTGCCATTTTTTCAGAGAGGTGACACTTAGTCGTTTTTTCGAAAGTTGACACTTAGTCGTTTTTTCGAAAGTTGACACTTTGCCGTTTTTTCAGAGAGGTGACACTTTGTCGTTTTTTCGAAAGTTGACACTTAGCCGTTTTTTCGAAAGTTGACACTTAGCCGTTTTTTCGAAAGTTGACACTTAGTCACTTTTTCGCCACAGTGACACCTCCAGCGCGTGCCACGGCGCTTTTCAGGTCTTCTATCCGACCTTGTGCTGTCGAGGACGGCGTGTCCGACGCCGTGGGGAGACCAGCACCATCTCCTCCATACTCGTAAACGAGGTGCTTTGGAAAACGGGGGGAAAGTCGATGAGTACACTGACTACTGGGACCATTTCATTGTACTCTGGCGCACCTGAAGACCAAAAAAGGTACTGCACCTTAGCCCGGGTACCTCACCCCCTGGTACCTCGAGGAGAACTTAGAAAAATTTCGACAAATTTTTGGTGAGCTCCAGGGAGAGAGGCTGATTTTTCGCTTTTTGAGGCCGACCGCCGAACCGGCGCGGGGCGGACTCACAAGCCCCGCAGAGCCGTGGGCACTTAGTCGTTTTTTCAGAGAGGCGACACTTAGTCGTTTTTTCAGAGGCGACACTTAGTCGTTTTTTCGAAAGTTGACACTTAGCCGTTTTTTCGAAAGTCGACACTTAGCCGTTTTTTTGGAAAGTTGACACTTAGTCGTTTTTTCGAAAGTTGACACTTAGTCGTTTTTTCGCCACAATTGGCTCTGAGCTCCAGGGGGAGAGCCTGGTTTTGCCTTATTTCAGGCCGGCTGGGGAACCGGCGCGGGTCGGATGCACGAGCCCGGTAGAGCCGTGGGCACTTAGAAAATTTTCGCCGATTAAGCTGGGACCTCCAGGCGGAGACCGGCATTCCTCGTCCTCGGGGTTCGACCCAGGAACCGGCGCTGGGCAGACGCCGTAGCCACGCAGAGCCGTGGGCACTTAGAAAATATTCGCCAAGTTGGCTCTGAGCTCCAGGCGGAGAGGCTGGTTTTGCCTTATTTCAGGCCGGCTGGGGAACCGGCGCGGGTCGGATGCACGAGCCCGCAGAGCCGTGGGCACTTTGCCATTTTCTCAGAGTCGACACTTAGTCGTTTTTTCAGAGAGGCGACACTGTCGTTTTTTCGAAAGTTGACACTTTGCCGTTTTTTCAGAGAGGCGACACTTAGCCGTTTTTTTCGAAAGTTGACACTTAGCCGTTTTTTCGAAAGTCGACACTTAGCCGTTTTTTCAGAGATGTGACACTTTGCCGTTTTTTCGAAAGTTGACACTTAGCCGTTTTTTCGAAAGTCGACACTTAGCCGTTTTTTCAGAGATGTGACACTTTGCCGTTTTTTCGAAAGTTGACACTTAGCCGTTTTTTCGAAAGTTGACACTTAGTCGTTTTTTCAGAGATGTGACACTTAGAAACTTTTTGCCAAGTTGGCTGTGAGCTCCAGGAGGAGACCGTTATTTTTCGTCATTCGAGGCCGACTGCGGAACCGGCGCTGAGCGGACGCCAAAGCTCGGCAGGGCCGTGGGCACTTAGAAACTTTTTGCCAAGTTGGCTGTGAGCTCCAGGAGGAGACCGTTATTTTTCGTCATTCGAGGCCGACTGCGGAACCGGCGCTGGGCGGACGCCAAAGCTCGGCAGGGCCGTGGGCACTTAGAAACTTTTTGCCAAGTTGGCTGTGAGCTCCAGGAGGAGACCGTTATTTTTCGTCATTCGAGGCCGACTGCGGAACCGGCGCTGAGCGGACGCCAAAGCTCGGCAGGGCCGTGGGCACTTAGAAACTTTTTGCCAAGTTGGCTGTGAGCTCCAGGAGGAGACCGTTATTTTTCGTCATTCGAGGCCGACTGCGGAACCGGCGCTGGGCGGACGCCAAAGCTCGGCAGGGCCGTGGGCACTTAGAAACTTTTTGCCAAGTTGGCTGTGAGCTCCAGGAGGAGACCGTTATTTTTCGTCATTCGAGGCCGACTGCGGAACCGGCGCTGGGCGGACGCCAAAGCTCAGCAGGGCCGTGGGCACTTAGAAACTTTTTGCCAAGTTGGCTGTGAGCTCCAGGAGGAGACCGTTATTTTTCGTCATTCGAGGCCGACTGCGGAACCGGCGCTGGGCGGACGCCAAAGCTCAGCAGGGCCGTGGGCACTTAGAAACTTTTTGCCAAGTTGGCTGTGAGCTCCAGGAGGAGACCGTTATTTTTCGTCATTCTAGGCCGGCTGCAGAACCGGCGCGGCTCGGATGCACGAGCCCGCAGAGCCGTGGGCACTTTGCCACTTTTTCGCCACAATTGGCTGTGAGCTCCAGGAGGAGACCGTTATTTTTCGTCATTCTAGGCCGGTTGCAGAACCGGCGCGGCTCGGATGCACGAGCCCGCAGAGCCGTGGGCACTTAGAAAATTTTCAGAGAGGCGACACTTTGCCATTTTTTCAGAGAGGTGACACTTAGTCGTTTTTTCGAAAGTTGACACTTAGCCGTTTTTTCGAAAGTTGACACTTAGTCGTTTTTTCGAAAGTTGACACTTAGTCGTTTTTTCGCCACAGTGCCCACCTCCAGCGCGTGCCACGGCGCTTTCCAGGTCTTCTATCCGACCTTGTGCTGTCGAGGACGGCGTGTCCGACGCCGTGGGGAGACCAGCACCATCTCCTCCATACTCGTAAAGGAGGTGCTTTGGAAAACGGGGGGAAAGTCGATGAGTACACTGACTACTGGGACCATTTCATTGTACTCTGGCGCACCTGAAGACCAAAAAAGGTACTGCATCTTAGCCCGGGTACCTCACCCCCTGGTACCTCGAGGAGAACTTAGAAAAATTTCGACAAATTTTTGGTGAGCTCCAGGGAGAGAGGCTGATTTTTCGCTTTTTGAGGCCGACTGCCGAACCGGCGCGGGGCGGACTCACAAGCCCCGCAGAGCCGTGGGCACTTAGTCGTTTTTTCAGAGAGGCGACACTTAGTCGTTTTTTCGAAAGTCGACACTTAGCCGTTTTTTCGAAAGTTGACACTTAGCCGTTTTTTCGAAAGTTGACACTTAGTCGTTTTTTCGCCACAATTGGCTCTGAGCTCCAGGGGGAGAGGCTGGTTTTGCCTTATTTCAGGCCGGCTGGGGAACCGGCGCGGGTCGGATGCACGAGCCCGCAGAGCCGTGGGCACTTTGCCGTTTTTTCAGAGAGGCGACACTTAGTCGTTTTTTCAGAGAGGCGACACTTAGTCGTTTTTTCAGAGAGGCGACACTTAGCCGTTTTTTCAGAGAGGCGACACTTAGTCGTTTTTTCGAAAGTTGACACTTAGCCGTTTTTTCGAAAGTTGACACTTAGCCGTTTTTTCGAAAGTCGACACTTAGCCGTTTTTTTCGAAAGTTGACACTTTTCGCCGATTTTGCTGGGACCTCCAGGCGAGGACCGGCGTTTTTCGTCTTCCGGGTCCGACCCGGGAACCAGCACCGAGCGGACACATTCGCTCGCAAGTGCCGTTGGCACTTAGAAAATTTTTCGTTTGTCATGAGCTCCGGGCGGAGACCGGCGTTTTTCGTCTTCCGGGTTCGACCCGGGAACCAGCGCCGAGCGGACACATTCGCTCGCAAGTGCCGTTGGCACTTAGAAGATTTTTCGTTTGTCATGAGCTCCGGGCGGAGACCGGCGTTTTTCGTCTTCCGGGTTCGACCCGGGAACCAGCGCCGAGCGGACACATTCGCTCGCAAGTGCCGTTGGCACTTAGAAAATTTTTCGTTTGTCATGAGCTCCGGGCGGAGACCGGCGTTTTTCGTCTTCCGGGTTCGACCCGGGAACCAGCGCCGAGCGGACACATTCGCTCGCAAGTGCCGTTGGCACTTAGAAAATTTTTCGTTTGTCATGAGCTCCGGGCGGAGACCGGCGTTTTTCGTCTTCCGGGTTCGACCCGGGAACCAGCGCCGAGCGGACACATTCGCTCGCAAGTGCCGTTGGCACTTAGAAAATTTTTCGTTTGCCATGAGCTCCGGGCGGAGACCGGCGTTTTTCGTCTTCCGGGTTCGACCCGGGAACCAGCGCCGAGCGGACACATTCGCTCGCAAGTGCCGTTGGCACTTAGAAAATTTTTCGTTTGCCATGAGCTCCGGGCGGAGACCGGCATTTTTCGTCATTCGAGGCCGACGGGGGAACCAGCCGGAGCGGACACGTTTGCTCGGAAGAGCCGTTGGCACTTAGAAAAAATTCCGTGTCTCGTGAGCTCCAGGGGGGACAGGCTGGTTTTATTCATCCGTAGCCGACATGGGAACCAGCGCGGAGCGGATTGGTGTTGCGCTGGCATATACCTCATCTCTCTCAGGAGTCCCCCCCTTATACGTGCCGATTGTGTTTTGGAAAACGGGGGGTAACTGGATGAGTACACTGACTAGGGGGACCAGTACACTAGCGAGTGGGACCAGTACACTGACTAGTGGGACCAACACACTATGAGCGCCTGGTACCTAAAATGGAAGTATAGAGGCCGAATTTCGGGCAAGATCACGCCGGGTTAGGCTTCCAGGACCTCGGCTAAGCAATTTTAACGGGTCGCCCGGTTCTTTTTTGATCCAGCCCGGTTCTTTTTTTTATCCAGCCCGGTTCTTTTTACACTTCCAGCTGGAGCTCGGGAGCGGCTTTTTGCACAAGATCACGCCGTGTTAGGCTTCCAGGACCTCGGCTAAGCAATTTTAACGGGTCGCCCGGTTCTTTTTTTTATCCAGCCCGGTTCTTTTTTTATCCAGCCCGGTTCTTTTTACACTTCCAGCTGGAGCTCGGGAGCGGCTTTTTGCACAAGATCACGCCGTGTTAGGCTTCCAGGACCTCGGCTAAGCAATTTTAACGGGTCGTCCGGTTCTTTTTTTTATCCAGCCCGGTTCTTTTTTTTATCCAGCCCGGTTCTTTTTACACTTCCAGCTGGAGCTCGGGAGCGGCTTTTTGCACAAGATCACGCCGTGTTAGGCTTCCAGGACCTCGGCTAAGCAATTTTAACGGGTCGCCCGGTTCTTTTTTTTTTTATCCAGCCCGGTTCTTTTTTTATCCAGCCTGGTTCTTTTTACACTTCCAGCTGGAGCTCGGGAGCGGCTTTTTGCACAAGAACACGCCGTGTTAGGCTTCCAGGACCTCGGCTAAGCAATTTTAACGGGTCGCCCGGTTCTTTTTTGATCCAGCCCGGTTCTTTTTTTTATCCAGCCCGGTTCTTTTTACACTTCCAGCTGGAGCTCGGGAGCGGCTTTTTGCACAAGATCACGCCGTGTTAGGCTTCCAGGACCTCGGCTAAGCAATTTTAACGGGTCGCCCGGTTCTTTTTTTTTTATCCAGCCCGGTTCTTTTTTTATCCAGCCTGGTTCTTTTTACACTTCCAGCTGGAGCTCGGGAGCGGCTTTTTGCACAAGATCACGCCGTGTTAGGCTTCCAGGACGTCGGCTAAGCAATTTTAACGGGTCGCCCGGTTCTTTTTTTGATCCAGCCCGGTTCTTTTTTTATCCAGCCCGGTTCTTTTTACACTTCCAGCTGGAGCTCGGGAGCGGCTTTTTGCACAAGAACACGCCGTGTTAGGCTTCCAGGACCTCGGCTAAGCAATTTTAACGGGTCGCCCGGTTCTTTTTTGATCCAGCCCGGTTCTTTTTTTTATCCAGCCCGGTTCTTTTTACACTTCCAGCTGGAGCTCGGGAGCGGCTTTTTGCACAAGATCACGCCGTGTTAGGCTTCCAGGACGTCGGCTAAGCAATTTTAACGGGTCGCCCGGTTCTTTTTTTGATCCAGCCCGGTTCTTTTTTTATCCAGCCCGGTTCTTTTTACACTTCCAGCTGGAGCTCGGGAGCGGCTTTTTGCACAAGAACACGCCGTGTTAGGCTTCCAGGACCTCGGCTAAGCAATTTTAACGGGTCGCCCGGTTCTTTTTTGATCCAGCCCGGTTCTTTTTTTATCCAGCCCGGTTCTTTTTACACTTCCAGCTGGAGCTCGGGAGCGGCTTTTTGCACAAGATCACCCCGTGTTAGGCTTCCAGGACCTCGGCTAAGCAATTTTAACGGGTCGCCCGGTTCTTTTTTGAACCAGCCCGGTTCTTTTTTTTATCCAGCCCGGTTCTTTTTACACTTCCAGCTGGAGCTCGGGAGCGGCTTTTTGCACAAGATCACGCCGTGTTAGGCTTCCAGGACCTCGGCTAAGCAATTTTAACGGGTCGCCCGGTTCTTTTTTGATCCAGCCCGGTTCTTTTTTTATCCAGCCCGGTTCTTTTTACACTTCCAGCTGGAGCTCGGGAGCGGCTTTTTGCACAAGATCACGCCGTGTTAGGCTTCCAGGACCTCGGCTAAGCGATTTTAACGGGTCGCCCGGTTCTTTTTTTTTTATCCAGCCCGGTTCTTTTTTTATCCAGCCTGGTTCTTTTTACACTTCCAGCTGGAGCTCGGGAGCGGCTTTTTGCACAAGATCACGCCGTGTTAGGCTTCCAGGACGTCGGCTAAGCAATTTTAACGGGCCGCCCGGTTCTTTTTTGATCCAGCCCGGTTCTTTTTTTTATCCAGCCTGGTTCTTTTTACACTTCCAGCTGGAGCTCGGGAGCGGCTTTTTGCACAAGATCACGCCGGGTTAGGCTTCCAGGACCTCGGCTAAGCAATTTTAACGGGCCGCCCGGTTCTTTTTTGATCCAGCCCGGTTCTTTTTTTTATCCAGCCTGGTTCTTTTTACACTTCCAGCTGGAGCTCGGGAGCGGCTTTTTGCACAAGATCACGCCGGGTTAGGCTTCCAGGACCTCGGCTAAGCAATTTTAACGGGTCGCCCGGTTCTTTTTTGATCCAGCCCGGTTCTTTTTTTTATCCAGCCTGGTTCTTTTTACACTTCCAGCTGGAGCTCGGGAGCGGCTTTTTGCACAAGATCACGCCGTGTTAGGCTTCCAGGACCTCGGCTAAGCAATTTTAACGGGTCGCCCGGTTCTTTTTTGATCCAGCCCGGTTCTTTTTTTTATCCAGCCTGGTTCTTTTTACACTTCCAGCTGGAGCTCTGGAGCGGCTTTTTGCACAAGATCACGCCGTGTTAGGCTTCCAGGACCTCGGCTAAGCAATTTTAACGGGTCGCCCGGTTCTTTTTTTTATCCAGCCCGGTTCTTTTTTTATCCAGCCCGGTTCTTTTTACACTTCCAGCTGGAGCTCGGGAGCGGCTTTTTGCACAAGATCACGCCGTGTTAGGCTTCCAGGACCTCGGCTAAGCAATTTTAACGGGCCGCCCGGTTCTTTTTTTTATCCAGCCCGGTTCTTTTTTTATCCAGCCTGGTTCTTTTTACACTTCCAGCTGGAGCTCGGGAGCGGCTTTTTGCACAAGATCACGCCGGGTTAGGCTTCCAGGACCTCGGCTAAGCAATTTTACCGGGTCGCCCGGTTCTTTTTTTGAACCAGCCCGGTTCTTTTTACACTTCCAGCTGGAGCTCAGCAGCGGCTATTTGCACAAGATCACGCCGGGTTAGGCTTCCAGGACCTCGGTTAAGCACTTCTAACGGGCCCTGGTCCACCCCTGCCAGCGCAATTCAAAACTTGGCATTAATTTCGACCTAAGAGACGAAGTCTGATTTTTTTCTACCACTTGGGCGGCCTTTTTGCACCCAGAACACCCGCACCGGCACCATAAATTCGAAGGGTGCCGAGTGCGTCGGCGCAGATTCTGCGACGGAGTGACACTTCCCTCTTGTGGACATTCGGCGGTAGGTGAAATGCGCACTCGGTCTTCTCTTTTCTTTTCCTTCCAGTGAAACTTTGGCAACATTCTGCGAGCTGCTGGCTTCCAGAACCTCGGCCAAGCAGGTGGAGGATTTTTTTCCACTTCCAGCTGGAGGTGAGGAGGGACTTTTTGGGCAAGATCACGCCGACTTAGCAAGCAAGGTGGAAGTGCCAGCATGCTCCGTGGCTGGAAGTGTGGATGTGCCAGCACCCTCCGTGCCTGGAGCTATGGAAGTGTGGAGCTCCAGCACCCTCCCTGCCTATGGAAGTGTGGAGCTCCAGCACCCTCCCTGCCTATGGAAGTGTGGAGCTCCAGCACCCTCCCTGCCTATGGAAGTGTGGAGCTCCAGCACCCTCCCTGCCTATGGAAGTGTGGAGCTCCAGCACCCTCCCTGCCTATGGAAGTGTGGAGCTCCAGCACCCTCCCTGCCTATGGAAGTGTGGAGCTCCAGCACCCTCCCTGCCTATGGAAGTGTGGAGCTCCAGCACCCTCCCTGCCTATGGAAGTGTGGAGCTCCAGCACCCTCCCTGCCTATGGAAGTGTGGAGCTCCAGCACCCTCCCTGCCTATGGAAGTGTGGAGCTCCAGCACCCTCCCTGCCTATGGAAGTGTGGAGCTCCAGCACCCTCCCTGCCTATGGAAGTGTGGAGCTCCAGCACCCTCCCTGCCTATGGAAGTGTGGAGCTCCAGCACCCTCCCTGCCTATGGAAGTGTGGAGCTCCAGCACCCTCCCTGCCTATGGAAGTGTGGAGCTCCAGCACCCTCCCTGCCTATGGAAGTGTGGAGCTCCAGCACCCTCCCTGCCTATGGAAGTGTGGAGCTCCAGCACCCTCCCTGCCTATGGAAGTGTGGAGCTCCAGCACCCTCCCTGCCTATGGAAGTGTGGAGCTCCAGCACCCTCCCTGCCTATGGAAGTGTGGAGCTCCAGCACCCTCCCAGCCTATGGAAGTGTGGAGCTCCAGCACCCTCCCTGCCTATGGAAGTGTGGAGCTCCAGCACCCTCCCTGCCTATGGAAGTGTGGAGCTCCAGCACCCTCCCTGCCTATGGAAGTGTGGAGCTCCAGCACCCTCCCTGCCTATGGAAGTGTGGAGCTCCAGCACCCTCCCTGCCTATGGAAGTGTGGAGCTCCAGCACCCTCCCTGCCTATGGAAGTGTGGAGCTCCAGCACCCTCCCTGCCTATGGAAGTGTGGAGCTCCAGCACCCTCCCTGCCTATGGAAGTGTGGAGCTCCAGCACCCTCCCTGCCTATGGAAGTGTGGAGCTCCAGCACCCTCCCTGCCTATGGAAGTGTGGAGCTCCAGCACCCTCCCTGCCTATGGAAGTGTGGAGCTCCAGCACCCTCCCAGCCTATGGAAGTGTGGAGCTCCAGCACCCTCCCTGCCTATGGAAGTGTGGAGCTCCAGCACCCTCCCTGCCTATGGAAGTGTGGAGCTCCAGCACCCTCCCTGCCTATGGAAGTGTGGAGCTCCAGCACCCTCCCTGCCTATGGAAGTGTGGAGCTCCAGCACCCTCCCTGCCTATGGAAGTGTGGAGCTCCAGCACCCTCCCTGCCTATGGAAGTGTGGAGCTCCAGCACCCTCCCTGCCTATGGAAGTGTGGAGCTCCAGCACCCTCCCTGCCTATGGAAGTGTGGAGCTCCAGCACCCTCCCTGCCTATGGAAGTGTGGAGCTCCAGCACCCTCCCTGCCTATGGAAGTGTGGAGCTCCAGCACCCTCCCAGCCTATGGAAGTGTGGAGCTCCAGCACCCTCCCTGCCTATGGAAGTGTGGAGCTCCAGCACCCTCCCTGCCTATGGAAGTGTGGAGCTCCAGCACCCTCCGTGCCTATGGAAGTGTGGAGCTCCAGCACCCTCCCTGCCTATGGAAGTGTGGAGCTCCAGCACCCTCCGTGCCTGGAGCTATGGAAGTATGGAGCTCCAGCACCCTCCGTGCCTATGGAAGTGTGGAGCTCCAGCACCCTCCGTGCCTGGAGCTATGGAAGTGTGGAGCTCCAGCACCCTCCGTGCCTAGGGAAGTGTGGAGCTCCAGCACCCTCCGTGCCTATGGAAGAGCCACCTCCGCGGGCATGCTGCTCAACCACGCCGGCCCAGAGTTCCAGCCGCTCGGCTACACTCTCTCACAAGCCCCGCCTGGAGCTCCCCAGCCCGCCCCTGGTACCTCAACTACCGAGGCCAGCCGCTCGACCAGGCCGGCCCAGAGTTCCAGCCGCTCGGCTTCACTCTCTCACAAGCCCCGCCTGGAGCTCCCCAGCCCGCCCCTGGTACCTCAACTACCGAGGCCAGCCGCTCGACCACGCCGGCGCAGAGTTCCAGCCGCTCGGATAAGCTCTGCCACTCTCCCGCTAAGCAGCCACCGGTAACGGGGAAATGTCGCCGCCTTGTGGACACGCCCTTGTAAATGAATGGGCTTTCGCACTTAGTGCAATTTTCGCCAGCTCCGTGGCTGCAAGTATGGAGCTATGGAGCCACCAGCCAGGCTGGAGCTCTGGAGCTATGGAAGTATGGAGCTCTGGAGCTATGGAGCTATGGAGCTATGGAGCTATGGAGCTATGGAGCTCTGGGGCTATGGAGCTATGGAGCTATGGAGCTATGGAAGTATGGAGCTATGGAGCTATGGAGCTATGGAAGTATGGAGCTATGGAGCTATGGAAGTATGGAGCTCTGGAGCTATGGAGCTATGGAGCCACCAGCCAGCACCCTCCGTGGCTCAACCACGCCGGCCCAGAGTTCCAGCCGCTCGGCTTCACTCTCTCACAAGCCCCGCCTGGAGCTCCCCAGCCCGCCCCTGGTACCTCAACTACCGAGGCCAGCCGCTCGACCAGGCCGGCCGAGAGTTCCAGCCGTTCGGCTTCACTCTCTCACAAGACCCGCCTGGAGCTCCCCGGCCCACCCCTGGTACCTCAACTACCGAGGCCAGCCGCTCGACCACGCCGGCGCAGAGTTCCAGCCGCTCGGATGAGCTCTGCCACTCTCCCGCCGCGCAGCCACCGGTAACGGGGAAATGTCGCCGCCTTGTGGACACGCCGTTGTAAATGAATGGGCTTTCGCACTTAGTGCAATTTTCGCCAACTCTGTGACTGGTGCTATGGAAGTATGGAGCTCTGGTGCTATGGAAGTATGGAGCTATGGAGCTCTGGTGCTATGGAGCTATGGAGCTCTGGTGCTATGGAGCTATGGAGCTCTGGTGCTATGGAAGTGTGGAGCTATGGAGCTATGGAAGTATGGAGCTATGGAGCTATGGAAGTCTGGAGCTATGGAAGTATGGAGCTATGGAGCTATGGAAGTATGGAGCTCTGGAGCTATGGAGCCACCAGCCAGCACCCTCCGTGGCTCAACCACGCCGGCCCAGAGTTCCAGCCGCTCGGCTTCACTCTCTCACAAGCCCCGCCTGGAGCTCCCCGGCCCACCCCTGGTACCTCAACTACCGAGGCCAGCCGCTCGACCACGCCGGCGCAGAGTTCCAGCCGCTCGGATAAGCTCTGCCACTCACCCGCCGCGCAGCCACCGGTAACGGGGAAATGTCGCCGCCTTGTGGACACGCCGTTGTAAATGAATGGGCTTTCGCACTTAGTGCAATTTTCGCCAACTCTCTGACTTAGAGCTATGGAAGTATGGAGCTATGGAGCCACCAGCCACCCAGGCTGGAGCTATGGAGCTCTGGAGGTATGGAGCTCTGGTGCTATGGAAGTATGGAGCTCTGGTGCTATGGAAGTATGGAGCTCTGGTGCTATGGAAGTATGGAGCTATGGAAGTATGGAGCTCTGGTGCTATGGAGCTATGGAGCTCTGGTGCTATGGAAGTATGGAGCTATGGAAGTATGGAGCCCTGGTGCTATGGAGCTATGGAGCTCTGGTGCTATGGAGCTATGGAGCTCTGGTGCTATGGAGCTATGGAGCTCTGGTGCTATGGAGCTATGGAGCTCTGGTGCTATGGAAGTATGGAGCTCTGGTGCTATGGAAGTATGGAGCTCTGGTGCTATGGAAGTATGGAGCTATGGAAGTATGGAGCTCTGGTGCTATGGAGCTATGGAGCTCTGGTGCTATGGAAGTATGGAGCTATGGAAGTATGGAGCTCTGGTGCTATGGAGCTATGGAGCTCTGGTGCTATGGAGGTATGGAGCTCTGGTGCTATGGAGCTATGGAGCTCTGGTGCTATGGAGCTATGGAGCTCTGGTGCTATGGAGCTATGGAGCTCTGGTGCTATGGAGCTATGGAGCTCTGGTGCTATGGAGCTATGGAGCTCTGGAGGTATGGAGCTCTGGTGCTATGGAGCTCTGGAGCTCTGGTGCTATGGAGCTCTGGTGCTATGGAGCTATGGAGCTCTGGAGGTATGGAGCCACCAGCCAGCACCCTCCGTGGCTGGATCAATGGAAGTGTTTTAGGTACCAGGCAGCCAAAGGGCCGAGGCCTCACGCTCGACCACGCCGGCGCAGAGTTCCAGCCGCTCGGATAAGCTCTGTCACTCACCCGCCGCGCAGCCACCGGTAACGGGGAAATGTCGCCGCCTGGCGGACACGCCGTTGTAAATGAATGGGCTTTCGCACTTAGTGCAATTTTCGCCAACTCTCTGACTTAGAGCTATGGAAGTATGGAGCTATGGAGCCACCAGCCACCCAGGCTGGAGCTATGGAGCTCTGGAGGTATGGAGCTCAGGTGCTATGGAAGTATGGAGCTATGGAGCTATGGAAGTATGGAGCTATGGAGCTATGGAGCTCTGGAAGTATGGAGCTATGGAGCTCTGGAGCTATGGAGCCCTGGAGCCCTGGAGCTATGGAGCTCTGGTGCTATGGAGGTATGGAGCTCTGGAGGTATGGAGCTCTGGAGGTATGGAGCTATGGAGCTATGGAGCCCTGGAGCTATGGAGCTATGGAGCCCTGGAGCTATGGAGCTATGGAGCCCTGGAGCTATGGAGCTATGGAGCTCTGGTGCTATGGAGCTATGGAGCTCTGGTGCTATGGAGCTATGGAGCTCTGGTGCTATGGAGCTATGGAGCTCTGGTGCTATGGAGCTATGGAGCTCTGGAAGTATGGAGCTATGGAGCTCTGGAGGTATGGAGCTATGGAGCCCTGGAGCTATGGAGCCCTGGAGCTATGGAAGTATGGAGCTCTGGTGCTATGGAGCTATGGAGCTCTGGTGCTATGGAGCTATGGAGCTCTGGAGCTATGGAGCTCTGGAGGTATGGAGCTATGGAGCTATGGAGCTATGGAGGTATGGAGCTATGGAGCTATGGAAGTATGGAGCTCTGGTGCTATGGAGCTATGGAGCTCTGGTGCTATGGAGCTATGGAGCTCTGGTGCTATGGAGCTATGGAGCTATGGAGCTCTGGAAGTATGGAGCTCTGGTGCTATGGAGCTATGGAGCTCTGGTGCTATGGAGCTATGGAGCTCTGGTGCTATGGAGCTATGGAGCTCTGGTGCTATGGAGCTCTGGTGCTATGGAGCTCTGGTGCTATGGAGCTATGGAGCTCTGGTGCTATGGAGCTATGGAGCTCTGGAGGTATGGAGCTCTGGAGGTATGGAGCTCTGGAGGTATGGAGCTTTGGAGCCCTGGAGCTCTGGAGGTATGGAGCTATGGTGCTATGGAGCTCTGAAGCCATGGAGCTCTGGTGCTATGGAGCTCTGGAGCTCTGGAGGTATGGAGCTCTGGAGGTATGGAGCTATGGAGCCCTGGAGCTCTGGAGGTATGGAGCTATGGTGCTATGGAGCTCTGAAGCCATGGAGCTCTGGTGCTATGGAGCTCTGGAGCTCTGGAGGTATGGAGCTCTGGAGGTATGGAGCTCTGGAGGTATGGAGCTATGGAGCCCTGGAGCTCTGGAGGTATGGAGCTATGGTGCTATGGAGCTCTGAAGCCATGGAGCTCTGGTGCTATGGAGCTCTGGAGGTATGGAGCTCTGGAGGTATGGAGCTCTGGAGGTATGGAGCTATGGAGCCCTGGAGCTCTGGAGGTATGGAGCTATGGTGCTATGGAGCTCTGAAGCCATGGAGCTCTGGTGCTATGGAGCTCTGGAGGTATGGAGCTCTGGAGGTATGGAGCTCTGGAGGTATGGAGCTATGGAGCCCTGGAGCTCTGGAGGTATGGAGCTATGGTGCTATGGAGCTCTGAAGCCATGGAGCTCTGGTGCTATGGAGCTATGGAGCTCTGGTGCTATGGAGCTATGGAGGTATGGAGCCACCAGCCAGCACCCTCCGTGGCTGGATCAATGGAAGTGTTTTAGGTACCAGGCAGCCAAAGGGCCGAGGCCTCACGCTCGACCACGCCGGCGCAGAGTTCCAGCCGCTCGGATAAGCTCTGTCACTCACCCGCCGCGCAGCCACCGGTAACGGGGAAATGTCGCCGCCTGGCGGACACGCCGTTGTAAATGAATGGGCTTTCGCACTTAGTGCAATTTTCGCCAACTCTCTGACTTAGAGCTATGGAAGTATGGAGCTATGGAGCCACCAGCCACCCAGGCTGGAGCTATGGAGCTCTGGAGGTATGGAGCTCAGGTGCTATGGAAGTATGGAGCTATGGAGCTATGGAAGTATGGAGCTATGGAGCTATGGAGCTCTGGAAGTATGGAGCTATGGAGCTCTGGAGGTATGGAGCTATGGAGCCCTGGAGCCCTGGAGCTATGGAGCTCTGGTGCTATGGAGGTACGGAGCTCTGGAGGTATGGAGCTCTGGAGGTATGGAGCTATGGAGCTATGGAGCCCTGGAGCTATGGAGCTATGGAGCCCTGGAGCTATGGAGCTATGGAGCCCTGGAGCTATGGAGCTATGGAGCTCTGGTGCTATGGAGCTATGGAGCTCTGGTGCTATGGAGCTATGGAGCTCTGGTGCTATGGAGCTATGGAGCTCTGGTGCTATGGAGCTATGGAGCTCTGGAAGTATGGAGCTATGGAGCTCTGGAGGTATGGAGCTATGGAGCCCTGGAGCTATGGAGCCCTGGAGCTATGGAAGTATGGAGCTCTGGTGCTATGGAGCTATGGAGCTCTGGTGCTATGGAGCTATGGAGCTCTGGAGCTATGGAGCTCTGGAGGTATGGAGCTATGGAGCTATGGAGCTCTGGAGGTATGGAGCTATGGAGCTATGGAAGTATGGAGCTCTGGTGCTATGGAGCTATGGAGCTCTGGTGCTTTGGAGCTATGGAGCTCTGGTGCTATGGAGCTATGGAGCTATGGAGCTCTGGAAGTATGGAGCTCTGGTGCTATGGAGCTATGGAGCTCTGGTGCTATGGAGCTATGGAGCTCTGGTGCTATGGAGCTATGGAGCTCTGGTGCTATGGAGCTCTGGTGCTATGGAGCTCTGGTGCTATGGAGCTATGGAGCTCTGGTGCTATGGAGCTATGGAGCTCTGGAGGTATGGAGCTCTGGAGGTATGGAGCTCTGGAGGTATGGAGCTTTGGAGCCCTGGAGCTCTGGAGGTATGGAGCTATGGTGCTATGGAGCTCTGAAGCCATGGAGCTCTGGTGCTATGGAGCTCTGGAGCTCTGGAGGTATGGAGCTCTGGAGGTATGGAGCTATGGAGCCCTGGAGCTCTGGAGGTATGGAGCTATGGTGCTATGGAGCTCTGAAGCCATGGAGCTCTGGTGCTATGGAGCTCTGGAGCTCTGGAGGTATGGAGCTCTGGAGGTATGGAGCTATGGAGCCCTGGAGCTCTGGAGGTATGGAGCTATGGTGCTATGGAGCTCTGAAGCCATGGAGCTCTGGTGCTATGGAGCTCTGGAGCTCTGGAGGTATGGAGCTCTGGAGGTATGGAGCTCTGGAGGTATGGAGCTATGGAGCCCTGGAGCTCTGGAGGTATGGAGCTATGGTGCTATGGAGCTCTGAAGCCATGGAGCTCTGGTGCTATGGAGCTCTGGAGGTATGGAGCTCTGGAGGTATGGAGCTCTGGAGGTATGGAGCTATGGAGCCCTGGAGCTCTGGAGGTATGGAGCTATGGTGCTATGGAGCTCTGAAGCCATGGAGCTCTGGTGCTATGGAGCTCTGGAGGTATGGAGCTCTGGAGGTATGGAGCTCTGGAGGTATGGAGCTATGGAGCCCTGGAGCTCTGGAGGTATGGAGCTATGGTGCTATGGAGCTCTGAAGCCATGGAGCTCTGGTGCTATGGAGCTCTGGAGGTATGGAGCTCTGGAGGTATGGAGCTCTGGAGGTATGGAGCTATGGAGCCCTGGAGCTCTGGAGGTATGGAGCTATGGTGCTATGGAGCTCTGAAGCCATGGAGCTCTGGTGCTATGGAGCTATGGAGCTCTGGTGCTATGGAGCTATGGAGGTATGGAGCCACCAGCCAGCACCCTCCGTGGCTGGATCAATGGAAGTGTTTTAGGTACCAGGCAGCCAAAGGGCCGAGGCCTCACGCTCGACCACGCCGGCGCAGAGTTCCAGCCGCTCGGATAAGCTCTGTCACTCACCCGCCGCGCAGCCACCGGTAACGGGGAAATGTCGCCGCCTTGTGGACACGCCGTTGTAAATGAATGGGCTTTCGCACTTAGTGCAATTTTCGCCAACTCTCTGACTTAGAGCTATGGAAGTATGGAGCTATGGAGCCACCAGCCACCAAGGCTGGAGCTCTGGAGCTCTGGAGGTATGGAGCTCTGGTGCTATGGAAGTATGGAGCTCTGGTGCTATGGAAGTATGGAGGTATGGAAGTATGGAGCTATGGAAGTATGGAGCTATGGAGCTCTGGAAGTATGGAGCTATGGAGCTCTGGAGGTATGGAGCCCTGGAGCTATGGAGCCCTGGAGCTATGGAAGTATGGAGCTCTGGTGCTATGGAGCTATGGAGCTCTGGTGCTATGATGCTATGGAGCTATGGAGCTCTGGAGCTATGGAGCTCTGGAGGTATGGAGCTATGGAGCTATGGAGCTCTGGAGGTATGGAGCTATGGAGCTATGGAAGTATGGAGCTCTGGTGCTATGGAGCTATGGAGCTCTGGTGCTATGGAGCTATGGAGCTCTGGTGCTATGGAGCTATGGAGCTATGGAGCTCTGGAAGTATGGAGCTCTGGTGCTATGGAGCTATGGAGCTCTGGTGCTATGGAGCTATGGAGCTCTGGTGCTATGGAGCTCTGGTGCTATGGAGCTCTGGTGCTATGGAGCTATGGAGCTCTGGTGCTATGGAGCTCTGGAGGTATGGAGCTCTGGAGGTATGGAGCTCTGGAGGTATGGAGCTATGGAGCCCTGGAGCTCTGGAGGTATGGAGCTATGGTGCTATGGAGCTCTGAAGCCATGGAGCTCTGGTGCTATGGAGCTATGGAGCTCTGGTGCTATGGAGCTATGGAGCTATGGAGCTCTGGAAGTATGGAGCTCTGGTGCTATGGAGCTATGGAGCTCTGGTGCTATGGAGCTATGGAGCTCTGGTGCTATGGAGCTATGGAGCTCTGGTGCTATGGAGCTCTGGTGCTATGGAGCTCTGGTGCTATGGAGCTATGGAGCTCTGGTGCTATGGAGCTATGGAGCTCTGGAGGTATGGAGCTCTGGAGGTATGGAGCTCTGGAGGTATGGAGCTATGGAGCCCTGGAGCTCTGGAGGTATGGAGCTATGGTGCTATGGAGCTCTGAAGCCATGGAGCTCTGGTGCTATGGAGCTCTGGAGCTCTGGAGGTATGGAGCTCTGGAGGTATGGAGCTATGGAGCCCTGGAGCTCTGGAGGTATGGAGCTATGGTGCTATGGAGCTCTGAAGCCATGGAGCTCTGGTGCTATGGAGCTCTGGAGCTCTGGAGGTATGGAGCTCTGGAGGTATGGAGCTCTGGAGGTATGGAGCTATGGAGCCCTGGAGCTCTGGAGGTATGGAGCTATGGTGCTATGGAGCTCTGAAGCCATGGAGCTCTGGTGCTATGGAGCTCTGGAGGTATGGAGCTCTGGAGGTATGGAGCTCTGGAGGTATGGAGCTCTGGAGCCCTGGAGCTCTGGAGGTATGGAGCTATGGTGCTATGGAGCTCTGAAGCCATGGAGCTCTGGTGCTATGGAGCTCTGGAGGTATGGAGCTCTGGAGGTATGGAGCTCTGGAGGTATGGAGCTATGGAGCCCTGGAGCTCTGGAGGTATGGAGCTATGGTGCTATGGAGCTCTGAAGCCATGGAGCTCTGGTGCTATGGAGCTATGGAGCTCTGGTGCTATGGAGCTATGGAGGTATGGAGCCACCAGCCAGCACCCTCCGTGGCTGGATCAATGGAAGTGTTTTAGGTACCAGGCAGCCAAAGGGCTGAGGCCTCACGCTCGACCACGCCGGCGCAGAGTTCCAGCCGCTCGGATAAGCTCTGTCACTCACCCGCCGCGCAGCCACCGGTAACGGGGAAATGTCGCCGCCTTGTGGACACGCCGTTGTAAATGAATGGGCTTTCGCACTTAGTGCAATTTTCGCCAACTCTCTGACTGGAGCTATGGAAGTATGGAGCTATGGAGCCACCAGCCACCCAGGCTGGAGCTATGGAGCTCTGGAGGTATGGAGCTCTGGTGCTATGGAAGTATGGAGCTATGGAGCTATGGAAGTATGGAGCTATGGAGCTATGGAGCTCTGGAAGTATGGAGCTATGGAGCTCTGGAGGTATGGAGCTATGGAGCCCTGGAGCCCTGGAGCTATGGAGCCCTGGAGCTATGGAGCTATGGAGCCCTGGAGCTATGGAGCTATGGAGCCCTGGAGCTATGGAGCTATGGAGCTCTGGTGCTATGGAGCTATGGAGCTCTGGTGCTATGGAGCTATGGAGCTCTGGTGCTATGGAGCTATGGAGCTCTGGTGCTATGGAGCTATGGAGCTCTGGAAGTATGGAGCTATGGAGCTCTGGAGGTATGGAGCTATGGAGCTCTGGAGGTATGGAGCTATGGAGCCCTGGAGCTATGGAGCCCTGGAGCTATGGAAGTATGGAGCTCTGGTGCTATGGAGCTATGGAGCTCTGGTGCTATGGAGCTATGGAGCTCTGGAGCTATGGAGCTCTGGAGGTATGGAGCTATGGAGCTCTGGAGGTATGGAGCTATGGAGCTATGGAAGTATGGAGCTCTGGTGCTATGGAGCTATGGAGCTCTGGTGCTATGGAGCTATGGAGCTCTGGTGCTATGGAGCTATGGAGCTATGGAGCTCTGGAAGTATGGAGCTCTGGTGCTATGGAGCTATGGAGCTCTGGTGCTATGGAGCTATGGAGCTCTGGTGCTATGGAGCTATGGAGCTCTAGTGCTATGGAGCTATGGTGCTATGGAGCTCTGGTGCTATGGAGCTATGGAGCTCTGGTGCTATGGAGCTATGGAGCTCTGGAAGTATGGAGCTCTGGTGCTATGGAAGTATGGAGCTATGGAGGTATGGAAGTATGGAGCTATGGAAGTATGGAGCTATGGAGCTCTGGAAGTATGGAGCTATGGAGCTCTGGAGGTATGGAGCCCTGGAGCTATGGAGCCCTGGAGCTATGGAAGTATGGAGCTCTGGTGCTATGGAGCTATGGAGCTCTGGTGCTATGGAGCTATGGAGCTATGGAGCTCTGGAGCTATGGAGCTCTGGAGGTATGGAGCTATGGAGCTATGGAGCTCTGGAGGTATGGAGCTATGGAGCTATGGAAGTATGGAGCTCTGGTGCTATGGAGCTATGGAGCTCTGGTGCTATGGAGCTATGGAGCTCTGGTGCTATGGAGCTATGGAGCTCTGGAGGTATGGAGCTCTGGAGGTATGGAGCTCTGGAGGTATGGAGCTTTGGAGCCCTGGAGCTCTGGAGGTATGGAGCTATGGTGCTATGGAGCTCTGAAGCCATGGAGCTCTGGTGCTATGGAGCTCTGGAGCTCTGGAGGTATGGAACTCTGGAGGTATGGAGCTATGGAGCCCTGGAGCTCTGGAGGTATGGAGCTATGGTGCTATGGAGCTCTGAAGCCATGGAGCTCTGGTGCTATGGAGCTCTGGCGCTCTGGAGGTATGGAGCTCTGGAGGTATGGAGCTATGGAGCCCTGGTGCTCTGGAGGTACGGAGCTATGGTGCTATGGAGCTCTGAAGCCATGGAGCTCTGGTGCTATGGAGCTCTGGAGCTCTGGAGGTATGGAGCTCTGGAGGTATGGAGCTCTGGAGGTATGGAGCTATGGAGCCCTGGAGCTCTGGAGGTATGGAGCTATGGTGCTATGGAGCTCTGAAGCCATGGAGCTCTGGTGCTATGGAGCTCTGGAGGTATGGAGCTCTGGAGGTATGGAGCTCTGGAGGTATGGAGCTATGGAGCCCTGGAGCTCTGGAGGTATGGAGCTATGGTGCTATGGAGCTCTGAAGCCATGGAGCTCTGGTGCTATGGAGCTATGGAGCTCTGGTGCTATGGAGCCCTGGAGCTATGGAGCTATGGAGCTCTGGTGCTATGGAGCTATGGAGCTCTGGTGCTATGGAGCTATGGAGCTCTGGTGCTATGGAGCTATGGAGCTCTGGTGCTATGGAGCTATGGAGCTCTGGAAGTATGGAGCTATGGAGCTCTGGAGGTATGGAGCTATGGAGCTCTGGAGGTATGGAGCTATGGAGCCCTGGAGCTATGGAGCCCTGGAGCTATGGAAGTATGGAGCTCTGGTGCTATGGAGCTATGGAGCTCTGGTGCTATGGAGCTATGGAGCTCTGGAGCTATGGAGCTCTGGAGGTATGGAGCTATGGAGCTCTGGAGGTATGGAGCTATGGAGCTATGGAAGTATGGAGCTCTGGTGCTATGGAGCTATGGAGCTCTGGTGCTATGGAGCTATGGAGCTCTGGTGCTATGGAGCTATGGAGCTATGGAGCTCTGGAAGTATGGAGCTCTGGTGCTATGGAGCTATGGAGCTCTGGTGCTATGGAGCTATGGAGCTCTGGTGCTATGGAGCTATGGAGCTCTGGTGCTATGGAGCTATGGTGCTATGGAGCTCTGGTGCTATGGAGCTATGGAGCTCTGGTGCTATGGAGCTATGGAGCTCTGGAAGTATGGAGCTCTGGTGCTATGGAAGTATGGAGCTATGGAGGTATGGAAGTATGGAGCTATGGAAGTATGGAGCTATGGAGCTCTGGAAGTATGGAGCTATGGAGCTCTGGAGGTATGGAGCCCTGGAGCTATGGAGCCCTGGAGCTATGGAAGTATGGAGCTCTGGTGCTATGGAGCTATGGAGCTCTGGTGCTATGGAGCTATGGAGCTATGGAGCTCTGGAGCTATGGAGCTCTGGAGGTATGGAGCTATGGAGCTATGGAGCTATGGAGCTCTGGAGGTATGGAGCTATGGAGCTATGGAAGTATGGAGCTCTGGTGCTATGGAGCTATGGAGCTCTGGTGCTATGGAGCTATGGAGCTCTGGTGCTATGGAGCTATGGAGCTCTGGAGGTATGGAGCTCTGGAGGTATGGAGCTTTGGAGCCCTGGAGCTCTGGAGGTATGGAGCTATGGTGCTATGGAGCTCTGAAGCCATGGAGCTCTGGTGCTATGGAGCTCTGGAGCTCTGGAGGTATGGAACTCTGGAGGTATGGAGCTATGGAGCCCTGGAGCTCTGGAGGTATGGAGCTATGGTGCTATGGAGCTCTGAAGCCATGGAGCTCTGGTGCTATGGAGCTCTGGCGCTCTGGAGGTATGGAGCTCTGGAGGTATGGAGCTATGGAGCCCTGGAGCTCTGGAGGTACGGAGCTATGGTGCTATGGAGCTCTGAAGCCATGGAGCTCTGGTGCTATGGAGCTCTGGAGCTCTGGAGGTATGGAGCTCTGGAGGTATGGAGCTCTGGAGGTATGGAGCTATGGAGCCCTGGAGCTCTGGAGGTATGGAGCTATGGTGCTATGGAGCTCTGAAGCCATGGAGCTCTGGTGCTATGGAGCTCTGGAGGTATGGAGCTCTGGAGGTATGGAGCTCTGGAGGTATGGAGCTATGGAGCCCTGGAGCTCTGGAGGTATGGAGCTATGGTGCTATGGAGCTCTGAAGCCATGGAGCTCTGGTGCTATGGAGCTATGGAGCTCTGGTGCTATGGAGCTATGGAGGTATGGAGCCACCAGCCAGCACCCTCCGTGGCTGGATCAATGGAAGTGTTTTAGGTACCAGGCAGCCAAAGGGCCGAGGCCTCACGCTCGACCACGCCGGCGCAGAGTTCCAGCCGCTCGGATAAGCTCTGTCACTCACCCGCCGCGCAGCCACCGGTAACGGGGAAATGTCGCCGCCTTGTGGACACGCCGTTGTAAATGAATGGGCTTTCGCACTTAGTGCAATTTTCGCCAACTCTCTGACTTAGAGCTATGGAAGTATGGAGCTATGGAGCCACCAGCCACCCAGGCTGGAGCTCTGGAGCTCTGGAGGTATGGAGCTCTGGTGCTATGGAAGTATGGAGCTCTGGTGCTATGGAAGTATGGAGCTATGGAGGTATGGAAGTATGGAGCTATGGAAGTATGGAGCTATGGAGCTCTGGAAGTATGGAGCTATGGAGCTCTGGAGGTATGGAGCCCTGGAGCTATGGAGCCCTGGAGCTATGGAAGTATGGAGCTCTGGTGCTATGGAGCTATGGAGCTCTGGTGCTATGGAGCTATGGAGCTATGGAGCTATGGAGCTATGGAGCTCTGGAGGTATGGAGCTATGGAGCTATGGAGCTCTGGAGGTATGGAGCTATGGAAGTATGGAGCTCTGGTGCTATGGAGCTATGGAGCTCTGGTGCTATGGAGCTATGGAGCTCTGGTGCTATGGAGCTATGGAGCTATGGAGCTCTGGAAGTATGGAGCTCTGGTGCTATGGAGCTATGGAGCTCTGGTGCTATGGAGCTATGGAGCTCTGGTGCTATGGAGCTCTGGTGCTATGGAGCTCTGGTGCTATGGAGCTATGGAGCTCTGGTGCTATGGAGCTATGGAGCTCTGGAGGTATGGAGCTCTGGAGGTATGGAGCTCTGGAGGTATGGAGCTATGGAGCCCTGGAGCTCTGGAGGTATGGAGCTATGGTGCTATGGAGCTCTGAAGCCATGGAGCTCTGGTGCTATGGTGCTATGGAGCTATGGAGCTCTGGTGCTATGGAGCTATGGAGCTCTGGTGCTATGGAGCTATGGTGCTATGGAGCTCTGGTGCTATGGAGCTATGGAGCTCTGGTGCTATGGAGCTATGGAGCTCTGGAGGTATGGAGCTCTGGAGGTATGGAGCTCTGGAGGTATGGAGCTTTGGAGCCCTGGAGCTCTGGAGGTATGGAGCTATGGTGCTATGGAGCTCTGAAGCCATGGAGCTCTGGTGCTATGGAGCTATGGAGCTCTGGTGCTATGGAGCTATGGAGGTATGGAGCTATGGAGGTATGGAGCTATGGAGCCCTGGAGCTCTGGAGGTATGGAGCTATGGTGCTATGGAGCTCTGAAGCCATGGAGCTCTGGTGCTATGGAGCTCTGGAGCTCTGGAGGTATGGAGCTCTGGAGGTATGGAGCTATGGAGCCCTGGAGCTCTGGAGGTATGGAGCTATGGTGCTATGGAGCTCTGAAGCCATGGAGCTCTGGTGCTATGGAGCTCTGGAGGTATGGAGCTCTGGAGCTATGGAGCTCTGGAGCTATGGAGCTATGGAGCTCTGGAGGTATGGAGCTATGGAGCTCTGGAGGTATGGAGCTATGGAGCTATGGAAGTATGGAGCTCTGGTGCTATGGAGCTATGGAGCTCTGGTGCTATGGAGCTATGGAGCTCTGGTGCTATGGAGCTATGGAGCTATGGAGCTCTGGAAGTATGGAGCTCTGGTGCTATGGAGCTATGGAGCTCTGGTGCTATGGAGCTATGGAGCTCTGGTGCTATGGAGCTATGGAGCTCTGGTGCTATGGAGCTATGGTGCTATGGAGCTCTGGTGCTATGGAGCTATGGAGCTCTGGTGCTATGGAGCTATGGAGCTCTGGAGGTATGGAGCTCTGGAGGTATGGAGCTCTGGAGGTATGGAGCTTTGGAGCCCTGGAGCTCTGGAGGTATGGAGCTATGGTGCTATGGAGCTCTGAAGCCATGGAGCTCTGGTGCTATGGAGCTATGGAGCTCTGGTGCTATGGAGCTATGGAGGTATGGAGCTATGGAGCCCTGGAGCTCTGGAGGTATGGAGCTATGGAGCTATGGAAGTATGGAGCTCTGGTGCTATGGAGCTATGGAGCTCTGGTGCTATGGAGCTATGGAGCTCTGGTGCTATGGAGCTATGGAGCTATGGAGCTCTGGAAGTATGGAGCTCTGGTGCTATGGAGCTATGGAGCTCTGGTGCTATGGAGCTATGGAGCTCTGGTGCTATGGAGCTCTGGTGCTATGGAGCTCTGGTGCTATGGAGCTATGGAGCTCTGGTGCTATGGAGCTCTGGAGGTATGGAGCTCTGGAGGTATGGAGCTCTGGAGGTATGGAGCTATGGAGCCCTGGAGCTCTGGAGGTATGGAGCTATGGTGCTATGGAGCTCTGAAGCCATGGAGCTCTGGTGCTATGGAGCTATGGAGCTCTGGTGCTATGGAGCTATGGAGCTATGGAGCTCTGGAAGTATGGAGCTCTGGTGCTATGGAGCTATGGAGCTCTGGTGCTATGGAGCTATGGAGCTCTGGTGCTATGGAGCTATGGAGCTCTGGTGCTATGGAGCTCTGGTGCTATGGAGCTCTGGTGCTATGGAGCTATGGAGCTCTGGTGCTATGGAGCTATGGAGCTCTGGAGGTATGGAGCTCTGGAGGTATGGAGCTCTGGAGGTATGGAGCTATGGAGCCCTGGAGCTCTGGAGGTATGGAGCTATGGTGCTATGGAGCTCTGAAGCCATGGAGCTCTGGTGCTATGGAGCTCTGGAGCTCTGGAGGTATGGAGCTCTGGAGGTATGGAGCTATGGAGCCCTGGAGCTCTGGAGGTATGGAGCTATGGTGCTATGGAGCTCTGAAGCCATGGAGCTCTGGTGCTATGGAGCTCTGGAGCTCTGGAGGTATGGAGCTCTGGAGGTATGGAGCTCTGGAGGTATGGAGCTATGGAGCCCTGGAGCTCTGGAGGTATGGAGCTATGGTGCTATGGAGCTCTGAAGCCATGGAGCTCTGGTGCTATGGAGCTCTGGAGGTATGGAGCTCTGGAGGTATGGAGCTCTGGAGGTATGGAGCTATGGAGCCCTGGAGCTCTGGAGGTATGGAGCTATGGTGCTATGGAGCTCTGAAGCCATGGAGCTCTGGTGCTATGGAGCTCTGGAGGTATGGAGCTCTGGAGGTATGGAGCTCTGGAGGTATGGAGCTATGGAGCCCTGGAGCTCTGGAGGTATGGAGCTATGGTGCTATGGAGCTCTGAAGCCATGGAGCTCTGGTGCTATGGAGCTATGGAGCTCTGGTGCTATGGAGCTATGGAGGTATGGAGCCACCAGCCAGCACCCTCCGTGGCTGGATCAATGGAAGTGTTTTAGGTACCAGGCAGCCAAAGGGCCGAGGCCTCACGCTCGACCACGCCGGCGCAGAGTTCCAGCCGCTCGGATAAGCTCTGTCACTCACCCGCCGCGCAGCCACCGGTAACGGGGAAATGTCGCCGCCTTGTGGACACGCCGTTGTAAATGAATGGGCTTTCGCACTTAGTGCAATTTTCGCCAACTCTCTGACTGGAGCTATGGAAGTATGGAGCTATGGAGCCACCAGCCACCCAGGCTGGAGCTATGGAGCTCTGGAGGTATGGAGCTCTGGTGCTATGGAAGTATGGAGCTATGGAGCTATGGAAGTATGGAGCTATGGAGCTATGGAGCTCTGGAAGTATGGAGCTATGGAGCTCTGGAGGTATGGAGCTATGGAGCCCTGGAGCCCTGGAGCTATGGAGCCCTGGAGCTATGGAGCTATGGAGCCCTGGAGCTATGGAGCTATGGAGCCCTGGAGCTATGGAGCTATGGAGCTCTGGTGCTATGGAGCTATGGAGCTCTGGTGCTATGGAGCTATGGAGCTCTGATGCTATGGAGCTATGGAGCTCTGGTGCTATGGAGCTATGGAGCTCTGGAAGTATGGAGCTATGGAGCTCTGGAGGTATGGAGCTATGGAGCTCTGGAGGTATGGAGCTATGGAGCCCTGGAGCTATGGAGCCCTGGAGCTATGGAAGTATGGAGCTCTGGTGCTATGGAGCTATGGAGCTCTGGTGCTATGGAGCTATGGAGCTCTGGAGCTATGGAGCTCTGGAGGTATGGAGCTATGGAGCTCTGGAGGTATGGAGCTATGGAGCTATGGAAGTATGGAGCTCTGGTGCTATGGAGCTATGGAGCTCTGGTGCTATGGAGCTATGGAGCTCTGGTGCTATGGAGCTATGGAGCTATGGAGCTCTGGAAGTATGGAGCTCTGGTGCTATGGAGCTATGGAGCTCTGGTGCTATGGAGCTATGGAGCTCTGGTGCTATGGAGCTATGGAGCTCTGGTGCTATGGAGCTATGGTGCTATGGAGCTCTGGTGCTATGGAGCTATGGAGCTCTGGTGCTATGGAGCTATGGAGCTCTGGAGGTATGGAGCTCTGGAGGTATGGAGCTCTGGAGGTATGGAGCTTTGGAGCCCTGGAGCTCTGGAGGTATGGAGCTATGGTGCTATGGAGCTCTGAAGCCATGGAGCTCTGGTGCTATGGAGCTATGGAGCTCTGGTGCTATGGAGCTATGGAGGTATGGAGCTATGGAGCCCTGGAGCTCTGGAGGTATGGAGCTATGGTGCTATGGAGCTCTGAAGCCATGGAGCTCTGGTGCTATGGAGCTCTGGAGCTCTGGAGGTATGGAGCTCTGGAGGTATGGAGCTATGGAGCCCTGGAGCTCTGGAGGTATGGAGCTATGGTGCTATGGAGCTCTGAAGCCATGGAGCTCTGGTGCTATGGAGCTCTGGAGCTCTGGAGGTATGGAGCTCTGGAGGTATGGAGCTCTGGAGGTATGGAGCTATGGAGCCCTGGAGCTCTGGAGGTATGGAGCTATGGTGCTATGGAGCTCTGAAGCCATGGAGCTCTGGTGCTATGGAGCTCTGGAGGTATGGAGCTCTGGAGGTATGGAGCTCTGGAGGTATGGAGCTATGGAGCCCTGGAGCTCTGGAGGTATGGAGCTATGGTGCTATGGAGCTCTGAAGCCATGGAGCTCTGGTGCTATGGAGCTATGGAGCTCTGGTGCTATGGAGCTATGGAGGTATGGAGCCACCAGCCAGCACCCTCCGTGGCTGGATCAATGGAAGTGTTTTAGGTACCAGGCAGCCAAAGGGCCGAGGCCTCACGCTCGACCACGCCGGCGCAGAGTTCCAGCCGCTCGGAGCTATGGAGGTATGGAAGTATGGAGCTATGGAAGTATGGAGCTATGGAGCTCTGGAAGTATGGAGCTATGGAGCTCTGGAGGTATGGAGCCCTGGAGCTATGGAGCCCTGGAGCTATGGAAGTATGGAGCTCTGGTGCTATGGAGCTATGGAGCTCTGGTGCTATGGAGCTATGGAGCTATGGAGCTCTGGAGCTATGGAGCTCTGGAGGTATGGAGCTATGGAGCTATGGAGCTCTGGAGGTATGGAGCTATGGAGCTATGGAAGTATGGAGCTCTGGTGCTATGGAGCTATGGAGCTCTGGTGCTATGGAGCTATGGAGCTCTGGTGCTATGGAGCTATGGAGCTATGGAGCTCTGGAAGTATGGAGCTCTGGTGCTATGGAGCTATGGAGCTCTGGTGCTATGGAGCTATGGAGCTCTGGTGCTATGGAGCTCTGGTGCTATGGAGCTCTGGTGCTATGGAGCTATGGAGCTCTGGTGCTATGGAGCTCTGGAGGTATGGAGCTCTGGAGGTATGGAGCTCTGGAGGTATGGAGCTATGGAGCCCTGGAGCTCTGGAGGTATGGAGCTATGGTGCTATGGAGCTCTGAAGCCATGGAGCTCTGGTGCTATGGAGCTATGGAGCTCTGGTGCTATGGAGCTATGGAGCTATGGAGCTCTGGAAGTATGGAGCTCTGGTGCTATGGAGCTATGGAGCTCTGGTGCTATGGAGCTATGGAGCTCTGGTGCTATGGAGCTATGGAGCTCTGGTGCTATGGAGCTCTGGTGCTATGGAGCTCTGGTGCTATGGAGCTATGGAGCTCTGGTGCTATGGAGCTATGGAGCTCTGGAGGTATGGAGCTCTGGAGGTATGGAGCTCTGGAGGTATGGAGCTATGGAGCCCTGGAGCTCTGGAGGTATGGAGCTATGGTGCTATGGAGCTCTGAAGCCATGGAGCTCTGGTGCTATGGAGCTCTGGAGCTCTGGAGGTATGGAGCTCTGGAGGTATGGAGCTATGGAGCCCTGGAGCTCTGGAGGTATGGAGCTATGGTGCTATGGAGCTCTGAAGCCATGGAGCTCTGGTGCTATGGAGCTCTGGAGCTCTGGAGGTATGGAGCTCTGGAGGTATGGAGCTCTGGAGGTATGGAGCTATGGAGCCCTGGAGCTCTGGAGGTATGGAGCTATGGTGCTATGGAGCTCTGAAGCCATGGAGCTCTGGTGCTATGGAGCTCTGGAGGTATGGAGCTCTGGAGGTATGGAGCTCTGGAGGTATGGAGCTATGGAGCCCTGGAGCTCTGGAGGTATGGAGCTATGGTGCTATGGAGCTCTGAAGCCATGGAGCTCTGGTGCTATGGAGCTCTGGAGGTATGGAGCTCTGGAGGTATGGAGCTCTGGAGGTATGGAGCTATGGAGCCCTGGAGCTCTGGAGGTATGGAGCTATGGTGCTATGGAGCTCTGAAGCCATGGAGCTCTGGTGCTATGGAGCTATGGAGCTCTGGTGCTATGGAGCTATGGAGGTATGGAGCCACCAGCCAGCACCCTCCGTGGCTGGATCAATGGAAGTGTTTTAGGTACCAGGCAGCCAAAGGGCCGAGGCCTCACGCTCGACCACGCCAGCGCAGAGTTCCAGCCGCTCAGATAAGCTCTGTCACTCACCCGCCGCGCAGCCACCGGTAACGGGGAAATGTCGCCGCCTTGTGGACACGCCGTTGTAAATGAATGGGCTTTCGCACTTAGTGCAATTTTCGCCAACTCTCTGACTGGAGCTATGGAAGTATGGAGCTATGGAGCCACCAGCCACCCAGGCTGGAGCTATGGAGCTCTGGAGGTATGGAGCTCTGGTGCTATGGAAGTATGGAGCTATGGAGCTATGGAAGTATGGAGCTATGGAGCTATGGAGCTCTGGAAGTATGGAGCTATGGAGCTCTGGAGGTATGGAGCTATGGAGCCCTGGAGCCCTGGAGCTATGGAGCCCTGGAGCTATGGAGCTATGGAGCCCTGGAGCTATGGAGCTATGGAGCCCTGGAGCTATGGAGCTATGGAGCCCTGGAGCTATGGAGCTATGGAGCTCTGGTGCTATGGAGCTATGGAGCTCTGGTGCTATGGAGCTCTGGTGCTATGGAGCTATGGAGCTCTGGAAGTATGGAGCTATGGAGCTCTGGAGGTATGGAGCTATGGAGCTCTGCAGGTATGGAGCTATGGAGCCCTGGAGCTATGGAGCCCTGGAGCTATGGAAGTATGGAGCTCTGGTGCTATGGAGCTATGGAGCTCTGGTGCTATGGAGCTATGGAGCTCTGGAGCTATGGAGCTCTGGAGGTATGGAGCTATGGAGCTCTGGAGGTATGGAGCTATGGAGCTATGGAAGTATGGAGCTCTGGTGCTATGGAGCTATGGAGCTCTGGTGCTATGGAGCTATGGAGCTCTGGTGCTATGGAGCTATGGAGCTATGGAGCTCTGGAAGTATGGAGCTCTGGTGCTATGGAGCTATGGAGCTCTGGTGCTATGGAGCTATGGAGCTCTGGTGCTATGGAGCTATGGAGCTCTGGTGCTATGGAGCTATGGTGCTATGGAGCTCTGGTGCTATGGAGCTATGGAGCTCTGGTGCTATGGAGCTATGGAGCTCTGGAGGTATGGAGCTCTGGAGGTATGGAGCTCTGGAGGTATGGAGCTTTGGAGCCCTGGAGCTCTGGAGGTATGGAGCTATGGTGCTATGGAGCTCTGAAGCCATGGAGCTCTGGTGCTATGGAGCTATGGAGCTCTGGTGCTATGGAGCTATGGAGGTATGGAGCTATGGAGCCCTGGAGCTCTGGAGGTATGGAGCTATGGTGCTATGGAGCTCTGAAGCCATGGAGCTCTGGTGCTATGGAGCTCTGGAGCTCTGGAGGTATGGAGCTCTGGAGGTATGGAGCTATGGAGCCCTGGAGCTCTGGAGGTATGGAGCTATGGTGCTATGGAGCTCTGAAGCCATGGAGCTCTGGTGCTATGGAGCTCTGGAGCTCTGGAGGTATGGAGCTCTGGAGGTATGGAGCTCTGGAGGTATGGAACTATGGAGCCCTGGAGCTCTGGAGGTATGGAGCTATGGTGCTATGGAGCTCTGAAGCCATGGAGCTCTGGTGCTATGGAGCTCTGGAGGTATGGAGCTCTGGAGGTATGGAGCTCTGGAGGTATGGAGCTATGGAGCCCTGGAGCTCTGGAGGTATGGAGCTATGGTGCTATGGAGCTCTGAAGCCATGGAGCTCTGGTGCTATGGAGCTATGGAGCTCTGGTGCTATGGAGCTATGGAGGTATGGAGCCACCAGCCAGCACCCTCCGTGGCTGGATCAATGGAAGTGTTTTAGGTACCAGGCAGCCAAAGGGCCGAGGCCTCACGCTCGACCACGCCGGCGCAGAGTTCCAGCCGCTCGGATAAGCTCTGTCACTCACCCGCCGCGCAGCCACCGGTAACGGGGAAATGTCGCCGCCTTGTGGACACGCCGTTGTAAATGAATGGGCTTTCGCACTTAGTGCAATTTTCGCCAACTCTCTGACTTAGAGCTATGGAAGTATGGAGCTATGGAGCCACCAGCCACCCAGGCTGGAGCTCTGGAGCTCTGGAGGTATGGAGCTCTGGTGCTATGGAAGTATGGAGCTCTGGTGCTATGGAAGTATGGAGCTATGGAGGTATGGAAGTATGGAGCTATGGAAGTATGGAGCTATGGAGCTCTGGAAGTATGGAGCTATGGAGCTCTGGAGGTATGGAGCCCTGGAGCTATGGAGCCCTGGAGCTATGGAAGTATGGAGCTCTGGTGCTATGGAGCTATGGAGCTCTGGTGCTATGGAGCTATGGAGCTATGGAGCTCTGGAGCTATGGAGCTCTGGAGGTATGGAGCTATGGAGCTATGGAGCTCTGGAGGTATGGAGCTATGGAGCTATGGAAGTATGGAGCTCTGGTGCTATGGAGCTATGGAGCTCTGGTGCTATGGAGCTATGGAGCTCTGGTGCTATGGAGCTATGGAGCTATGGAGCTCTGGAAGTATGGAGCTCTGGTGCTATGGAGCTATGGAGCTCTGGTGCTATGGAGCTATGGAGCTCTGGTGCTATGGAGCTCTGGTGCTATGGAGCTCTGGTGCTATGGAGCTATGGAGCTCTGGTGCTATGGAGCTCTGGAGGTATGGAGCTCTGGAGGTATGGAGCTCTGGAGGTATGGAGCTATGGAGCCCTGGAGCTCTGGAGGTATGGAGCTATGGTGCTATGGAGCTCTGAAGCCATGGAGCTCTGGTGCTATGGAGCTATGGAGCTCTGGTGCTATGGAGCTATGGAGCTATGGAGCTCTGGAAGTATGGAGCTCTGGTGCTATGGAGCTATGGAGCTCTGGTGCTATGGAGCTATGGAGCTCTGGTGCTATGGAGCTATGGAGCTCTGGTGCTATGGAGCTCTGGTGCTATGGAGCTCTGGTGCTATGGAGCTATGGAGCTCTGGTGCTATGGAGCTATGGAGCTCTGGAGGTATGGAGCTCTGGAGGTATGGAGCTCTGGAGGTATGGAGCTATGGAGCCCTGGAGCTCTGGAGGTATGGAGCTATGGAGCTATGGTGCTATGGAGCTCTGAAGCCATGGAGCTCTGGTGCTATGGAGCTCTGGAGCTCTGGAGGTATGGAGCTCTGGAGGTATGGAGCTATGGAGCCCTGGAGCTCTGGAGGTATGGAGCTATGGTGCTATGGAGCTCTGAAGCCATGGAGCTCTGGTGCTATGGAGCTCTGGAGCTCTGGAGGTATGGAGCTCTGGAGGTATGGAGCTCTGGAGGTATGGAGCTATGGAGCCCTGGAGCTTTGGAGGTATGGAGCTATGGTGCTATGGAGCTCTGAAGCCATGGAGCTCTGGTGCTATGGAGCTCTGGAGGTATGGAGCTCTGGAGGTATGGAGCTCTGGAGGTATGGAGCTATGGAGCCCTGGAGCTCTGGAGGTATGGAGCTATGGTGCTATGGAGCTCTGAAGCCATGGAGCTCTGGTGCTATGGAGCTCTGGAGGTATGGAGCTCTGGAGGTATGGAGCTCTGGAGGTATGGAGCTATGGAGCCCTGGAGCTCTGGAGGTATGGAGCTATGGTGCTATGGAGCTCTGAAGCCATGGAGCTCTGGTGCTATGGAGCTATGGAGCTCTGGTGCTATGGAGCTATGGAGGTATGGAGCCACCAGCCAGCACCCTCCGTGGCTGGATCAATGGAAGTGTTTTAGGTACCAGGCAGCCAAAGGGCCGAGGCCTCACGCTCGACCACGCCGGCGCAGAGTTCCAGCCGCTCGGATAAGCTCTGTCACTCACCCGCCGCGCAGCCACCGGTAACGGGGAAATGTCGCCGCCTTGTGGACACGCCGTTGTAAATGAATGGGCTTTCGCACTTAGTGCAATTTTCGCCAACTCTCTGACTGGAGCTATGGAAGTATGGAGCTATGGAGCCACCAGCCACCCAGGCTGGAGCTATGGAGCTCTGGAGGTATGGAGCTCTGGTGCTATGGAAGTATGGAGCTATGGAGCTATGGAAGTATGGAGCTATGGAGCTATGGAGCTCTGGAAGTATGGAGCTATGGAGCTCTGGAGGTATGGAGCTATGGAGCCCTGGAGCCCTGGAGCTATGGAGCCCTGGAGCTATGGAGCTATGGAGCCCTGGAGCTATGGAGCTATGGAGCCCTGGAGCTATGGAGCTCTGGTGCTATGGAGCTATGGAGCTCTGGTGCTATGGAGCTATGGAGCTCTGGTGCTATGGAGCTATGGAGCTCTGGTGCTATGGAGCTATGGAGCTCTGGAAGTATGGAGCTATGGAGCTCTGGAGGTATGGAGCTATGGAGCTCTGGAGGTATGGAGCTATGGAGCCCTGGAGCTATGGAGCCCTGGAGCTATGGAAGTATGGAGCTCTGGTGCTATGGAGCTATGGAGCTCTGGTGCTATGGAGCTATGGAGCTCTGGAGCTATGGAGCTCTGGAGGTATGGAGCTATGGAGCTCTGGAGGTATGGAGCTATGGAGCTATGGAAGTATGGAGCTCTGGTGCTATGGAGCTATGGAGCTCTGGTGCTATGGAGCTATGGAGCTCTGGTGCTATGGAGCTATGGAGCTATGGAGCTCTGGAAGTATGGAGCTCTGGTGCTATGGAGCTATGGAGCTCTGGTGCTATGGAGCTATGGAGCTCTGGTGCTATGGAGCTATGGAGCTCTGGTGCTATGGAGCTATGGTGCTATGGAGCTCTGGTGCTATGGAGCTATGGAGCTCTGGTGCTATGGAGCTATGGAGCTCTGGAGGTATGGAGCTCTGGAGGTATGGAGCTCTGGAGGTATGGAGCTTTGGAGCCCTGGAGCTCTGGAGGTATGGAGCTATGGTGCTATGGAGCTCTGAAGCCATGGAGCTCTGGTGCTATGGAGCTATGGAGCTCTGGTGCTATGGAGCTATGGAGGTATGGAGCTATGGAGCCCTGGAGCTCTGGAGGTATGGAGCTATGGTGCTATGGAGCTCTGAAGCCATGGAGCTCTGGTGCTATGGAGCTCTGGAGCTCTGGAGGTATGGAGCTCTGGAGGTATGGAGCTATGGAGCCCTGGAGCTCTGGAGGTATGGAGCTATGGTGCTATGGAGCTCTGAAGCCATGGAGCTCTGGTGCTATGGAGCTCTGGAGGTATGGAGCTCTGGAGCTATGGAGCTCTGGAGCTATGGAGCTCTGGAGGTATGGAGCTATGGAGCTCTGGAGGTATGGAGCTATGGAGCTATGGAAGTATGGAGCTCTGGTGCTATGGAGCTATGGAGCTCTGGTGCTATGGAGCTATGGAGCTCTGGTGCTATGGAGCTATGGAGCTATGGAGCTCTGGAAGTATGGAGCTCTGGTGCTATGGAGCTATGGAGCTCTGGTGCTATGGAGCTATGGAGCTCTGGTGCTATGGAGCTATGGAGCTCTGGTGCTATGGAGCTATGGTGCTATGGAGCTCTGGTGCTATGGAGCTATGGAGCTCTGGTGCTATGGAGCTATGGAGCTCTGGAGGTATGGAGCTCTGGAGGTATGGAGCTCTGGAGGTATGGAGCTTTGGAGCCCTGGAGCTCTGGAGGTATGGAGCTATGGTGCTATGGAGCTCTGAAGCCATGGAGCTCTGGTGCTATGGAGCTATGGAGCTCTGGTGCTATGGAGCTATGGAGGTATGGAGCTATGGAGCCCTGGAGCTCTGGAGGTATGGAGCTATGGTGCTATGGAGCTCTGAAGCCATGGAGCTCTGGTGCTATGGAGCTCTGGAGCTCTGGAGGTATGGAGCTCTGGAGGTATGGAGCTATGGAGCCCTGGAGCTCTGGAGGTATGGAGCTATGGTGCTATGGAGCTCTGAAGCCATGGAGCTCTGGTGCTATGGAGCTCTGGAGCTCTGGAGGTATGGAGCTCTGGAGGTATGGAGCTCTGGAGGTATGGAGCTATGGAGCCCTGGAGCTCTGGAGGTATGGAGCTATGGTGCTATGGAGCTCTGAAGCCATGGAGCTCTGGTGCTATGGAGCTCTGGAGGTATGGAGCTCTGGAGGTATGGAGCTCTGGAGGTATGGAGCTATGGAGCCCTGGAGCTCTGGAGGTATGGAGCTATGGTGCTATGGAGCTCTGAAGCCATGGAGCTCTGGTGCTATGGAGCTATGGAGCTCTGGTGCTATGGAGCTATGGAGGTATGGAGCCACCAGCCAGCACCCTCCGTGGCTGGATCAATGGAAGTGTTTTAGGTACCAGGCAGCCAAAGGGCCGAGGCCTCACGCTCGACCACGCCGGCGCAGAGTTCCAGCCGCTCGGATAAGCTCTGTCACTCACCCGCCGCGCAGCCACCGGTAACGGGGAAATGTCGCCGCCTTGTGGACACGCCGTTGTAAATGAATGGGCTTTCGCACTTAGTGCAATTTTCGCCAACTCTCTGACTTAGAGCTATGGAAGTATGGAGCTATGGAGCCACCAGCCACCCAGGCTGGAGCTCTGGAGCTCTGGAGGTATGGAGCTCTGGTGCTATGGAAGTATGGAGCTCTGGTGCTATGGAAGTATGGAGCTATGGAGGTATGGAAGTATGGAGCTATGGAAGTATGGAGCTATGGAGCTCTGGAAGTATGGAGCTATGGAGCTCTGGAGGTATGGAGCCCTGGAGCTATGGAGCCCTGGAGCTATGGAAGTATGGAGCTCTGGTGCTATGGAGCTATGGAGCTCTGGTGCTATGGAGCTATGGAGCTATGGAGCTCTGGAGCTATGGAGCTCTGGAGGTATGGAGCTATGGAGCTATGGAGCTCTGGAGGTATGGAGCTATGGAGCTATGGAAGTATGGAGCTCTGGTGCTATGGAGCTATGGAGCTATGGAGCTCTGGAGCTATGGAGCTCTGGAGGTATGGAGCTATGGAGCTATGGAGCTCTGGAGGTATGGAGCTATGGAGCTATGGAAGTATGGAGCTCTGGTGCTATGGAGCTATGGAGCTCTGGTGCTATGGAGCTATGGAGCTCTGGTGCTATGGAGCTATGGAGCTATGGAGCTCTGGAAGTATGGAGCTCTGGTGCTATGGAGCTATGGAGCTCTGGTGCTATGGAGCTATGGAGCTCTGGTGCTATGGAGCTCTGGTGCTATGGAGCTCTGGTGCTATGGAGCTATGGAGCTCTGGTGCTATGGAGCTATGGAGCTCTGGAGGTATGGAGCTCTGGAGGTATGGAGCTCTGGAGGTATGGAGCTATGGAGCCCTGGAGCTCTGGAGGTATGGAGCTATGGTGCTATGGAGCTCTGAAGCCATGGAGCTCTGGTGCTATGGAGCTCTGGAGCTCTGGAGGTATGGAGCTCTGGAGCTATGGAGCCCTGGAGCTCTGGAGGTATGGAGCTATGGAGCTCTGAAGCCATGGAGTTCTGGTGCTATGGAGCTCTGGAGCTCTGGAGGTATGGAGCTCTGGAGGTATGGAGCTCTGGAGGTATGGAGCTATGGAGCCCTGGAGCTCTGGAGGTATGGAGCTATGGTGCTATGGAGCTCTGAAGCCATGGAGCTCTGGTGCTATGGAGCTCTGGAGGTATGGAGCTCTGGAGGTATGGAGCTCTGGAGGTATGGAGCTATGGAGCCCTGGAGCTCTGGAGGTATGGAGCTATGGTGCTATGGAGCTCTGAAGCCATGGAGCTCTGGTGCTATGGAGCTCTGGAGGTATGGAGCTCTGGAGGTATGGAGCTCTGGAGGTATGGAGCTATGGAGCCCTGGAGCTCTGGAGGTATGGAGCTATGGTGCTATGGAGCTCTGAAGCCATGGAGCTCTGGTGCTATGGAGCTATGGAGCTCTGGTGCTATGGAGCTATGGAGGTATGGAGCCACCAGCCAGCACCCTCCGTGGCTGGATCAATGGAAATGTTTTAGGTACCAGGCAGCCAAAGGGCCGAGGCCTCACGCTCGACCACGCCGGCGCAGAGTTCCAGCCGCTCGGATAAGCTCTGTCACTCACCCGCCGCGCAGCCACCGGTAACGGGGAAATGTCGCCGCCTGGCGGACACGCCGTTGTAAATGAATGGGCTTTCGCACTTAGTGCAATTTTTGCCAACTCTCTGACTTAGAGCTATGGAAGTATGGAGCTATGGAGCCACCAGCCACCCAGGCTGGAGCTATGGAGCTCTGGAGGTATGGAGCTCAGGTGCTATGGAAGTATGGAGCTATGGAGCTATGGAAGTATGGAGCTATGGAGCTATGGAGCTCTGGAAGTATGGAGCTATGGAGCTCTGGAGGTATGGAGCTATGGAGCCCTGGAGCCCTGGAGCTATGGAGCTCTGGTGCTATGGAGGTATGGAGCTCTGGAGGTATGGAGCTCTGGAGGTATGGAGCTATGGAGCTATGGAGCCCTGGAGCTATGGAGCTATGGAGCCCTGGAGCTATGGAGCTATGGAGCCCTGGAGCTATGGAGCTATGGAGCTCTGGTGCTATGGAGCTATGGAGCTCTGGTGCTATGGAGCTATGGAGCTCTGGTGCTATGGAGCTATGGAGCTCTGGTGCTATGGAGCTATGGAGCTCTGGAAGTATGGAGCTATGGAGCTCTGGAGGTATGGAGCTATGGAGCCCTGGAGCTATGGAGCCCTGGAGCTATGGAAGTATGGAGCTCTGGTGCTATGGAGCTATGGAGCTCTGGTGCTATGGAGCTATGGAGCTCTGGAGCTATGGAGCTCTGGAGGTATGGAGCTATGGAGCTATGGAGCTCTGGAGGTATGGAGCTATGGAGCTATGGAAGTATGGAGCTCTGGTGCTATGGAGCTATGGAGCTCTGGTGCTATGGAGCTATGGAGCTCTGGTGCTATGGAGCTATGGAGCTCTGGAAGTATGGAGCTCTGGTGCTATGGAGCTATGGAGCTCTGGTGCTATGGAGCTATGGAGCTCTGGTGCTATGGAGCTATGGAGCTCTGGTGCTATGGAGCTCTGGTGCTATGGAGCTCTGGTGCTATGGAGCTATGGAGCTCTGGTGCTATGGAGCTATGGAGCTCTGGAGGTATGGAGCTCTGGAGGTATGGAGCTCTGGAGGTATGGAGCTTTGGAGCCCTGGAGCTCTGGAGGTATGGAGCTATGGTGCTATGGAGCTCTGAAGCCATGGAGCTCTGGTGCTATGGAGCTCTGGAGCTCTGGAGGTATGGAGCTCTGGAGGTATGGAGCTATGGATCCCTGGAGCTCTGGAGGTATGGAGCTATGGTGCTATGGAGCTCTGAAGCCATGGAGCTCTGGTGCTATGGAGCTCTGGAGCTCTGGAGGTATGGAGCTCTGGAGGTATGGAGCTATGGAGCCCTGGAGCTCTGGAGGTATGGAGCTATGGTGCTATGGAGCTCTGAAGCCATGGAGCTCTGGTGCTATGGAGCTCTGGAGCTCTGGAGGTATGGAGCTCTGGAGGTATGGAGCTCTGGAGGTATGGAGCTATGGAGCCCTGGAGCTCTGGAGGTATGGAGCTATGGTGCTATGGAGCTCTGAAGCCATGGAGCTCTGGTGCTATGGAGCTCTGGAGGTATGGAGCTCTGGAGGTATGGAGCTCTGGAGGTATGGAGCTATGGAGCCCTGGAGCTCTGGAGGTATGGAGCTATGGTGCTATGGAGCTCTGAAGCCATGGAGCTCTGGTGCTATGGAGCTCTGGAGGTATGGAGCTCTGGAGGTATGGAGCTCTGGAGGTATGGAGCTATGGAGCCCTGGAGCTCTGGAGGTATGGAGCTATGGTGCTATGGAGCTCTGAAGCCATGGAGCTCTGGTGCTATGGAGCTCTGGAGGTATGGAGCTCTGGAGGTATGGAGCTCTGGAGGTATGGAGCTATGGAGCCCTGGAGCTCTGGAGGTATGGAGCTATGGTGCTATGGAGCTCTGAAGCCATGGAGCTCTGGTGCTATGGAGCTATGGAGCTCTGGTGCTATGGAGCTATGGAGGTATGGAGCCACCAGCCAGCACCCTCCGTGGCTGGATCAATGGAAGTGTTTTAGGTACCAGGCAGCCAAAGGGCCGAGGCCTCACGCTCGACCACGCCGGCGCAGAGTTCCAGCCGCTCGGATAAGCTCTGTCACTCACCCGCCGCGCAGCCACCGGTAACGGGGAAATGTCGCCGCCTTGTGGACACGCCGTTGTAAATGAATGGGCTTTCGCACTTAGTGCAATTTTCGCCAACTCTCTGACTGGAGCTATGGAAGTATGGAGCTATGGAGCCACCAGCCACCCAGCCTGGAGCTATGGAGCTCTGGAGGTATGGAGCTCTGGTGCTATGGAAGTATGGAGCTATGGAGCTATGGAAGTATGGAGCTATGGAGCTATGGAGCTCTGGAAGTATGGAGCTATGGAGCTCTGGAGGTATGGAGCTATGGAGCCCTGGAGCCCTGGAGCTATGGAGCCCTGGAGCTATGGAGCTATGGAGCCCTGGAGCTATGGAGCTATGGAGCCCTGGAGCTATGGAGCTATGGAGCTCTGGTGCTATGGAGCTATGGAGCTCTGGTGCTATGGAGCTATGGAGCTCTGGTGCTATGGAGCTATGGAGCTCTGGTGCTATGGAGCTATGGAGCTCTGGAAGTATGGAGCTATGGAGCTCTGGAGGTATGGAGCTATGGAGCTCTGGAGGTATGGAGCTATGGAGCCCTGGAGCTATGGAGCCCTGGAGCTATGGAAGTATGGAGCTCTGGTGCTATGGAGCTATGGAGCTCTGGTGCTATGGAGCTATGGAGCTCTGGAGCTATGGAGCTCTGGAGGTATGGAGCTATGGAGCTCTGGAGGTATGGAGCTATGGAGCTATGGAAGTATGGAGCTCTGGTGCTATGGAGCTATGGAGCTCTGGTGCTATGGAGCTATGGAGCTCTGGTGCTATGGAGCTATGGAGCTAT
>NW_028232008.1:207500-210000 GCF_054491065.1 Syngnathus leptorhynchus
ATTCGGCCTTCGCCCCAGAAGAAGCGGCACAAGCGTTCAAAAGCATGGATGAGAGAACCCATAGCGAGAAAGGCAGGGTCATAGGGACAAATCCCTCTCCACAATCCAATCCCGCAGCTGCGAGCTCGGTGTCGGTGCCACCGCAGCCCACCCCAATGAGCAGCCCACACGGGCGACGAATCGCCCTCACGCGTCCAGTACGCCTAGCTTCCCACTACACACAGGCCATGACCATGGGAAACCGAGTCGAAAGCCCTCGCACGGCCAGTAAGCGACCGCCAGCTACTGTTCAGCCCACCCTCCGGCAAGCCTCCCAGCAGACCCGGCTATCAAGCCCCGTCCCTTTGAGAACCCTGGGATCGACTCCACGCACCCTTCACGTGGCAGACAGCCTCATCAGTTGCTTCCCGGCCGAAGTCCAGCCTGAGGGGCCAGACCCCCAGTCCTGCCTGGACTCGACCACGAGCATAGCGTTCAAAAACCGGCCAAGTTGAATGAAGCAGGAGACTCGGTCAGTACAGGCTCTGACCTGCTTCCATGACCAGCGCAACAGCCGCAAGGTGTCTCACTCACCCTACAAACTGCCTGCCGTGCCGTCACACAGGGACCTCCATATCCACCTCACTCGTTTCGTCACCCGACACGCGTCGGACGACCCCACTCGTCAGTGATACGCCGGCGACTCACACCCGCACAACATACCACAGGCATCTCTGTCAAAATGCCCTCCCAGAAACAAGCTGTGGCACCATCATAGCATCCGTCGCCCATACTCTCATAACCAGACCGACGGCGGCCACCAGTGCCACTGAGGAGTTGTCAGGAGCTTCGCCAGCCTGGGTCCACCCGCTCCACCGGCCAGACTGACTGTGACTCCGACTCTGTGCAGCTGCGACACGGACTTCCGAACCAAAGGAGTTTTCGCAACATGGTCTGTAGACATGACTACAGCCGTTCGAGGACCCTCAGCCAAACCCCGAAAGTTGGTCCCCATGGCCTCCGAGGCGGTTGATCACACGCCATACACGCACCCAACCTCAAGCACGTGAAGATGAGGTCGCTCGAGCAGTCACGACCCCCCATTAAGCCGTGCCTCCGCGGTTCTTGATAACCCAGGTCCGCAATCCTGGGCAGCTCGGCTCAGCCAGAGCTCAGTCACCGTTCCCTTTAAGACTTTACTAAGAATCAAACCCGGGCAGCAGCCGGCACGACCCAGTAAGGCCTGCCCCCAACCAAAGCCAAGTCCACAGTCTGACCCACTTGGGAGAGGCCCCCATCAGAGATGCCGAGCTCGCTCCCCGTAAAGCCATCCAGCGACCAGCACACATCACGGCTGCCCAGGCTTCACAGTATTTGCGTTTCCGCTAGGATTTGAGAAAGTACATTCGACAGAAGGCGCCACATCCAGCCTTTGTTTATTATCACTATGTGTAACAGCATCAGCACCGTCTCGGTTCGTCTCAGTCTCGCCACCATTCAGTCACACCAGGCGTACCAGCAGGGCGCCGAGCGAGCGCACAAGCCAGCCTGCAAGGTGCTAGAGGGCGACCCGCAGTGGGTAGGAACCGTCCACCAGTGTCGGCAAGCCGAGGCCGATGGGGGCCCTACCAAGGCAGGTCATGATTGCCAGTCGGTCAGATAGGAAATGGGTTACTCGGAGCCCGCCGGGATCAGACGGGCAACCGGGGAGAGGGAGCTACATGAGTACCGTCGCCGGGTTCAGACGACGGCCCCAGGATTCTCGTAGTGTCCGGTATCGCCCTTCCTCCTAATTCATAGGTAGTCATCCTACTGCAGAATCCGAGACACTACTGCTGCTTCAGTAGCGCTCAGGGAGACAAGTCTCACCTTACGGGTCCAGAAGGTCACCCAGGACGTGCAGCCCCTTCTGTAGTCTGCACGCCAACCAATCGAGAACAACCGTCCGAGTTGGCCAAACCTTGTCCCAACGGGTCGGGGGAAGCTGGGCGTCTGCCCCCCCTAGGCTGACTGCGTTAGCCGTCCATGCTAAGCATGGCCGTTACCAGCGGGTACCACGTGGAGGTGCAGTCTATATGACGCTTCTGACATCCGAAGAGCAGCCCACCTCCGGCTGCCCCCCCAGTTGGATGCAGTTCTGTGACCCCCGGCATTATCCCGCGCTTCATTGAATTTCTTCACTTTGACATTCAGAGCACTGGGCAGAAATCACATCGCGTCATCACCTGCCGCGGGCCTTCGCGATGCTTTGTTTTAATTAAACAGTCGGATTCCCCTGGTCCGTTCCAGTTCTAAGCCAGCTGCTTGGCGCCGGCCGAGGCCACCCGCCGGGAGCGCACCGAGCGGGCGGGCGCCGGGCGCGACCGCCACCGGCCCCCGGAGGGGTCGGGAAGCGACCGGCCGACGTCCACGCCGCCGCGGGGCCCCGACGGGCCCGGCGGAAACGGACGAGGGCCGGAGCCCCGGAGCCCGCCCCGCCGCCTGCGCCACCTCCGCCCCAGACCCTTCCAAGCCAACCCAG
>NW_028232008.1:215000-275000 GCF_054491065.1 Syngnathus leptorhynchus
TACGGTCGCGCCGGGGCCTGCGGGGCGGCGCGGGGAGCGCACGCTCACGCGGCGGCCGGGGCGCTAGAGTGCGACCCGCAGTGGGTAGGAACCGTCCACCCGACGTCGGACGAGCCGAGGCCGATGGGGGCCCTACCAAGGCGGGTCATGAGTGCCAGTCGGTCAGTTGGGTGAGGGGGTACTCGGAGGCCCGCCGGGAGCAGACGGGCGACCGGGGATGGGGGGCGTACGCGGGCGGGCGCCGGGAGAAAACGGCCCGTCCGGGGTCGAATCTCGGCCTGTGTTTAAGGAGCCGGCCGGGCATCACGCTCCTTCCTTGGATGGACAACATTCGCAGTTGACACTTTGTGTCATTTTATCCGAGCGGGCGGGCGCCGCGAGGCGGACCGTCCGGGGCGACTCTCGGCCTGTGTTTAAGGAGCCGGCCGGGCATCACGCTCCTTCCTTGGATGGACAACATTCGCAGTTGACACTTTGTGTCATTTTATCCGAGCAGACGGGCGCCGCGAGGCGGACCGTCCGGGGCGACTCTCGGCCTGTGTTTAAGGAGCCGGCCGGGCATCACGCTCCTTCCTTGGATGGACAACATTCGTAGTTGACACTTTGTGTCATTTTATCCGAGCGGGCGGGCGCCGCGAGGCGGACCGTCCGGGGCGACTCTCGGGCTGTGTTTAAGGAGCCGGCCGGGCATCACGCTCCTTCCTTGGATGGACAACATTCGCAGTTGACACTTTGTGTCATTTTATCCGAGCGGACGGGCGCCGCGAGGCGGACCGTCCGGGGCGACTCTCGGCCTGTGTTTAAGGAGCCGGCCGGGCATCACGCTCCTTCCTTGGATGGACAACATTCGCAGTTGACACTTTGTGTCATTTTGTTCGGCCTGTGTTTAAGGAGGCGGCCGTCCTCCACTCGGTCCGTGTTTAAGGAGCAACACTCGCGCTCCGGTTCGGCCTGTGTTTAAGGAGGCGGCCGTCCTCCCCTTGGTCTGTGTTAAGGGCGACACTCGGTCCGTGTTTAAGGAGCCTGGCCCTCGCGCTCCGGTTCGGCCTGTATTTAGGGAGGCGGCCGTCCTCCGCTTGGTCTGTGTTAAGGGCGACACTCGGTCCGTGTTTAAGGAGCCTGGCCCTGACGCTCCTCTCCGGCCTGTGTTTAAGGAGGCGGCCGTCCTCCCCTTGGTCTGTGTTAAGGGCGACACTCGGTCCGTGTTTAAGGAGCCTGGCCCTCGCGCTCCGGTTCGGCCTGTATTTAGGGAGGCGGCCGTCCTCCGCTTGGTCTGTGTTAAGGGCGACACTCGGTCCGTGTTTAAGGAGCCTGGCCCTGACGCTCCTCTCCGGCCTGTGTTTAAGGAGGCGGCCGTCCTCCCCTTGGTCTGTGTTAAGGGCGACACTCGGTCCGTGTTTAAGGAGCGGCCCTCGCGCTCCGGTTCGGCCTGTATTTAGGGAGGCGGCCGTCCTCCGCTTGGTCTGTGTTAAGGGCGACACTCGGTCCGTGTTTAAGGAGCCGGCCCTGACGCTCCTCTTCGGCCTGTGTTTAAGGAGGCGGCCGTCCTCCACTTCCTTCCATGCACCACCACATTCGCAGTTGACACTTTGCCATTTTTTCAGAGAGGTGACACTTAGTCGTTTTTTCGAAAGTTGACACTTAGTCGTTTTTTCGAAAGTTGACACTTTGCCGTTTTTTCAGAGAGGTGACACTTTGTCGTTTTTTCGAAAGTTGACACTTAGCCGTTTTTTCGAAAGTTGACACTTAGCCGTTTTTTCGAAAGTTGACACTTAGTCACTTTTTCGCCACAGTGACACCTCCAGCGCGTGCCACGGCGCTTTTCAGGTCTTCTATCCGACCTTGTGCTGTCGAGGACGGCGTGTCCGACGCCGTGGGGAGACCAGCACCATCTCCTCCATACTCGTAAACGAGGTGCTTTGGAAAACGGGGGGAAAGTCGATGAGTACACTGACTACTGGGACCATTTCATTGTACTCTGGCGCACCTGAAGACCAAAAAAGGTACTGCACCTTAGCCCGGGTACCTCACCCCCTGGTACCTCGAGGAGAACTTAGAAAAATTTCGACAAATTTTTGGTGAGCTCCAGGGAGAGAGGCTGATTTTTCGCTTTTTGAGGCCGACCGCCGAACCGGCGCGGGGCGGACTCACAAGCCCCGCAGAGCCGTGGGCACTTAGTCGTTTTTTCAGAGAGGCGACACTTAGTCGTTTTTTCAGAGGCGACACTTAGTCGTTTTTTCGAAAGTTGACACTTAGCCGTTTTTTCGAAAGTCGACACTTAGCCGTTTTTTTGGAAAGTTGACACTTAGTCGTTTTTTCGAAAGTTGACACTTAGTCGTTTTTTCGCCACAATTGGCTCTGAGCTCCAGGGGGAGAGCCTGGTTTTGCCTTATTTCAGGCCGGCTGGGGAACCGGCGCGGGTCGGATGCACGAGCCCGGTAGAGCCGTGGGCACTTAGAAAATTTTCGCCGATTAAGCTGGGACCTCCAGGCGGAGACCGGCATTCCTCGTCCTCGGGGTTCGACCCAGGAACCGGCGCTGGGCAGACGCCGTAGCCACGCAGAGCCGTGGGCACTTAGAAAATATTCGCCAAGTTGGCTCTGAGCTCCAGGCGGAGAGGCTGGTTTTGCCTTATTTCAGGCCGGCTGGGGAACCGGCGCGGGTCGGATGCACGAGCCCGCAGAGCCGTGGGCACTTTGCCATTTTCTCAGAGTCGACACTTAGTCGTTTTTTCAGAGAGGCGACACTGTCGTTTTTTCGAAAGTTGACACTTTGCCGTTTTTTCAGAGAGGCGACACTTAGCCGTTTTTTTCGAAAGTTGACACTTAGCCGTTTTTTCGAAAGTCGACACTTAGCCGTTTTTTCAGAGATGTGACACTTTGCCGTTTTTTCGAAAGTTGACACTTAGCCGTTTTTTCGAAAGTCGACACTTAGCCGTTTTTTCAGAGATGTGACACTTTGCCGTTTTTTCGAAAGTTGACACTTAGCCGTTTTTTCGAAAGTTGACACTTAGTCGTTTTTTCAGAGATGTGACACTTAGAAACTTTTTGCCAAGTTGGCTGTGAGCTCCAGGAGGAGACCGTTATTTTTCGTCATTCGAGGCCGACTGCGGAACCGGCGCTGAGCGGACGCCAAAGCTCGGCAGGGCCGTGGGCACTTAGAAACTTTTTGCCAAGTTGGCTGTGAGCTCCAGGAGGAGACCGTTATTTTTCGTCATTCGAGGCCGACTGCGGAACCGGCGCTGGGCGGACGCCAAAGCTCGGCAGGGCCGTGGGCACTTAGAAACTTTTTGCCAAGTTGGCTGTGAGCTCCAGGAGGAGACCGTTATTTTTCGTCATTCGAGGCCGACTGCGGAACCGGCGCTGAGCGGACGCCAAAGCTCGGCAGGGCCGTGGGCACTTAGAAACTTTTTGCCAAGTTGGCTGTGAGCTCCAGGAGGAGACCGTTATTTTTCGTCATTCGAGGCCGACTGCGGAACCGGCGCTGGGCGGACGCCAAAGCTCGGCAGGGCCGTGGGCACTTAGAAACTTTTTGCCAAGTTGGCTGTGAGCTCCAGGAGGAGACCGTTATTTTTCGTCATTCGAGGCCGACTGCGGAACCGGCGCTGGGCGGACGCCAAAGCTCAGCAGGGCCGTGGGCACTTAGAAACTTTTTGCCAAGTTGGCTGTGAGCTCCAGGAGGAGACCGTTATTTTTCGTCATTCGAGGCCGACTGCGGAACCGGCGCTGGGCGGACGCCAAAGCTCAGCAGGGCCGTGGGCACTTAGAAACTTTTTGCCAAGTTGGCTGTGAGCTCCAGGAGGAGACCGTTATTTTTCGTCATTCTAGGCCGGCTGCAGAACCGACGCGGCTCGGATGCACGAGCCCGCAGAGCCGTGGGCACTTTGCCACTTTTTCGCCACAATTGGCTGTGAGCTCCAGGAGGAGACCGTTATTTTTCGTCATTCTAGGCCGGTTGCAGAACCGGCGCGGCTCGGATGCACGAGCCCGCAGAGCCGTGGGCACTTAGAAAATTTTCAGAGAGGCGACACTTTGCCATTTTTTCAGAGAGGTGACACTTAGCCGTTTTTTCGAAAGTTGACACTTAGTCGTTTTTTCGAAAGTTGACACTTAGTCGTTTTTTCGCCACAGTGCCCACCTCCAGCGCGTGCCACGGCGCTTTCCAGGTCTTCTATCCGACCTTGTGCTGTCGAGGACGGCGTGTCCGACGCCGTGGGGAGACCAGCACCATCTCCTCCATACTCGTAAAGGAGGTGCTTTGGAAAACGGGGGGAAAGTCGATGAGTACACTGACTACTGGGACCATTTCATTGTACTCTGGCGCACCTGAAGACCAAAAAAGGTACTGCATCTTAGCCCGGGTACCTCACCCCCTGGTACCTCGAGGAGAACTTAGAAAAATTTCGACAAATTTTTGGTGAGCTCCAGGGAGAGAGGCTGATTTTTCGCTTTTTGAGGCCGACTGCCGAACCGGCGCGGGGCGGACTCACAAGCCCCGCAGAGCCGTGGGCACTTAGTCGTTTTTTCAGAGAGGCGACACTTAGTCGTTTTTTCGAAAGTCGACACTTAGCCGTTTTTTCGAAAGTTGACACTTAGCCGTTTTTTCGAAAGTTGACACTTAGTCGTTTTTTCGCCACAATTGGCTCTGAGCTCCAGGGGGAGAGGCTGGTTTTGCCTTATTTCAGGCCGGCTGGGGAACCGGCGCGGGTCGGATGCACGAGCCCGCAGAGCCGTGGGCACTTTGCCGTTTTTTCAGAGAGGCGACACTTAGTCGTTTTTTCAGAGAGGCGACACTTAGTCGTTTTTTCAGAGAGGCGACACTTAGCCGTTTTTTCAGAGAGGCGACACTTAGTCGTTTTTTCGAAAATTGACACTTAGCCGTTTTTTCGAAAGTTGACACTTAGCCGTTTTTTCGAAAGTCGACACTTAGCCGTTTTTTTCGAAAGTTGACACTTTTCGCCGATTTTGCTGGGACCTCCAGGCGAGGACCGGCGTTTTTCGTCTTCCGGGTCCGACCCGGGAACCAGCACCGAGCGGACACATTCGCTCGCAAGTGCCGTTGGCACTTAGAAAATTTTTCGTTTGTCATGAGCTCCGGGCGGAGACCGGCGTTTTTCGTCTTCCGGGTTCGACCCAGGAACCAGCGCCGAGCGGACACATTCGCTCGCAAGTGCCGTTGGCACTTAGAAGATTTTTCGTTTGTCATGAGCTCCGGGCGGAGACCGGCGTTTTTCGTCTTCCGGGTTCGACCCGGGAACCAGCGCCGAGCGGACACATTCGCTCGCAAGTGCCGTTGGCACTTAGAAAATTTTTCGTTTGTCATGAGCTCCGGGCGGAGACCGGCGTTTTTCGTCTTCCGGGTTCGACCCGGGAACCAGCGCCGAGCGGACACATTCGCTCGCAAGTGCCGTTGGCACTTAGAAAATTTTTCGTTTGTCATGAGCTCCGGGCGGAGACCGGCGTTTTTCGTCTTCCGGGTTCGACCCGGGAACCAGCGCCGAGCGGACACATTCGCTCGCAAGTGCCGTTGGCACTTAGAAAATTTTTCGTTTGCCATGAGCTCCGGGCGGAGACCGGCGTTTTTCGTCTTCCGGGTTCGACCCGGGAACCAGCGCCGAGCGGACACATTCGCTCGCAAGTGCCGTTGGCACTTAGAAAATTTTTCGTTTGCCATGAGCTCCGGGCGGAGACCGGCATTTTTCGTCATTCGAGGCCGACGGGGGAACCAGCCGGAGCGGACACGTTTGCTCGGAAGAGCCGTTGGCACTTAGAAAAAATTCCGTGTCTCGTGAGCTCCAGGGGGACAGGCTGGTTTTATTCATCCGTAGCCGACATGGGAACCAGCGCGGAGCGGATTGGTGTTGCGCTGGCATATACCTCATCTCTCTCAGGAGTCCCCCCCTTATACGTGCCGATTGTGTTTTGGAAAACGGGGGGTAACTGGATGAGTACACTGACTAGGGGGACCAGTACACTAGCGAGTGGGACCAGTACACTGACTAGTGGGACCAACACACTATGAGCGCCTGGTACCTAAAATGGAAGTATAGAGGCCGAATTTCGGGCAAGATCACGCCGGGTTAGGCTTCCAGGACCTCGGCTAAGCAATTTTAACGGGTCGCCCGGTTCTTTTTTGATCCAGCCCGGTTCTTTTTTTTATCCAGCCCGGTTCTTTTTACACTTCCAGCTGGAGCTCGGGAGCGGCTTTTTGCACAAGATCACGCCGTGTTAGGCTTCCAGGACCTCGGCTAAGCAATTTTAACGGGTCGCCCGGTTCTTTTTTTTATCCAGCCCGGTTCTTTTTTTATCCAGCCCGGTTCTTTTTACACTTCCAGCTGGAGCTCGGGAGCGGCTTTTTGCACAAGATCACGCCGTGTTAGGCTTCCAGGACCTCGGCTAAGCAATTTTAACGGGTCGTCCGGTTCTTTTTTTTATCCAGCCCGGTTCTTTTTTTTATCCAGCCCGGTTCTTTTTACACTTCCAGCTGGAGCTCGGGAGCGGCTTTTTGCACAAGATCACGCCGTGTTAGGCTTCCAGGACCTCGGCTAAGCAATTTTAACGGGTCGCCCGGTTCTTTTTTTTTTTATCCAGCCCGGTTCTTTTTTTATCCAGCCTGGTTCTTTTTACACTTCCAGCTGGAGCTCGGGAGCGGCTTTTTGCACAAGATCACGCCGTGTTAGGCTTCCAGGACGTCGGCTAAGCAATTTTAACGGGTCGCCCGGTTCTTTTTTTGATCCAGCCCGGTTCTTTTTTTATCCAGCCCGGTTCTTTTTACACTTCCAGCTGGAGCTCGGGAGCGGCTTTTTGCACAAGAACACGCCGTGTTAGGCTTCCAGGACCTCGGCTAAGCAATTTTAACGGGTCGCCCGGTTCTTTTTTGATCCAGCCCGGTTCTTTTTTTTATCCAGCCCGGTTCTTTTTACACTTCCAGCTGGAGCTCGGGAGCGGCTTTTTGCACAAGATCACGCCGTGTTAGGCTTCCAGGACCTCGGCTAAGCAATTTTAACGGGTCGCCCGGTTCTTTTTTTTTTATCCAGCCCGGTTCTTTTTTTATCCAGCCTGGTTCTTTTTACACTTCCAGCTGGAGCTCGGGAGCGGCTTTTTGCACAAGATCACGCCGTGTTAGGCTTCCAGGACGTCGGCTAAGCAATTTTAACGGGTCGCCCGGTTCTTTTTTTGATCCAGCCCGGTTCTTTTTTTATCCAGCCCGGTTCTTTTTACACTTCCAGCTGGAGCTCGGGAGCGGCTTTTTGCACAAGAACACGCCGTGTTAGGCTTCCAGGACCTCGGCTAAGCAATTTTAACGGGTCGCCCGGTTCTTTTTTGATCCAGCCCGGTTCTTTTTTTTATCCAGCCCGGTTCTTTTTACACTTCCAGCTGGAGCTCGGGAGCGGCTTTTTGCACAAGATCACGCCGTGTTAGGCTTCCAGGACGTCGGCTAAGCAATTTTAACGGGTCGCCCGGTTCTTTTTTTGATCCAGCCCGGTTCTTTTTTTATCCAGCCCGGTTCTTTTTACACTTCCAGCTGGAGCTCGGGAGCGGCTTTTTGCACAAGAACACGCCGTGTTAGGCTTCCAGGACCTCGGCTAAGCAATTTTAACGGGTCGCCCGGTTCTTTTTTGATCCAGCCCGGTTCTTTTTTTATCCAGCCCGGTTCTTTTTACACTTCCAGCTGGAGCTCGGGAGCGGCTTTTTGCACAAGATCACCCCGTGTTAGGCTTCCAGGACCTCGGCTAAGCAATTTTAACGGGTCGCCCGGTTCTTTTTTTTATCCAGCCCGGTTCTTTTTTTATCCAGCCTGGTTCTTTTTACACTTCCAGCTGGAGCTCGGGAGCGGCTTTTTGCACAAGATCACGCCGGGTTAGGCTTCCAGGACCTCGGCTAAGCAATTTTACCGGGTCGCCCGGTTCTTTTTTTGAACCAGCCCGGTTCTTTTTACACTTCCAGCTGGAGCTCAGCAGCGGCTATTTGCACAAGATCACGCCGGGTTAGGCTTCCAGGACCTCGGTTAAGCACTTCTAACGGGCCCTGGTCCACCCCTGCCAGCGCAATTCAAAACTTGGCATTAATTTCGACCTAAGAGACGAAGTCTGATTTTTTTCTACCACTTGGGCGGCCTTTTTGCACCCAGAACACCCGCACCGGCACCATAAATTCGAAGGGTGCCGAGTGCGTCGGCGCAGATTCTGCGACGGAGTGACACTTCCCTCTTGTGGACATTCGGCGGTAGGTGAAATGCGCACTCGGTCTTCTCTTTTCTTTTCCTTCCAGTGAAACTTTGGCAACATTCTGCGAGCTGCTGGCTTCCAGAACCTCGGCCAAGCAGGTGGAGGATTTTTTTCCACTTCCAGCTGGAGGTGAGGAGGGACTTTTTGGGCAAGATCACGCCGACTTAGCAAGCAAGGTGGAAGTGCCAGCATGCTCCGTGGCTGGAAGTGTGGATGTGCCAGCACCCTCCGTGCCTGGAGCTATGGAAGTGTGGAGCTCCAGCACCCTCCGTGCCTATGGAAGTGTGGAGCTCCAGCACCCTCCCTGCCTATGGAAGTGTGGAGCTCCAGCACCCTCCCTGCCTATGGAAGTGTGGAGCTCCAGCACCCTCCCTGCCTATGGAAGTGTGGAGCTCCAGCACCCTCCCTGCCTATGGAAGTGTGGAGCTCCAGCACCCTCCCTGCCTATGGAAGTGTGGAGCTCCAGCACCCTCCCTGCCTATGGAAGTGTGGAGCTCCAGCACCCTCCCTGCCTATGGAAGTGTGGAGCTCCAGCACCCTCCCTGCCTATGGAAGTGTGGAGCTCCAGCACCCTCCCTGCCTATGGAAGTGTGGAGCTCCAGCACCCTCCCAGCCTATGGAAGTGTGGAGCTCCAGCACCCTCCCTGCCTATGGAAGTGTGGAGCTCCAGCACCCTCCCTGCCTATGGAAGTGTGGAGCTCCAGCACCCTCCCAGCCTATGGAAGTGTGGAGCTCCAGCACCCTCCCTGCCTATGGAAGTGTGGAGCTCCAGCACCCTCCCTGCCTATGGAAGTGTGGAGCTCCAGCACCCTCCCTGCCTATGGAAGTGTGGAGCTCCAGCACCCTCCCTGCCTATGGAAGTGTGGAGCTCCAGCACCCTCCGTGCCTGGAGCTATGGAAGTGTGGAGCTCCAGCACCCTCCGTGCCTAGGGAAGTGTGGAGCTCCAGCACCCTCCGTGCCTATGGAAGAGCCACCTCCGCGGGCATGCTGCTCAACCACGCCGGCCCAGAGTTCCAGCCGCTCGGCTACACTCTCTCACAAGCCCCGCCTGGAGCTCCCCAGCCCGCCCCTGGTACCTCAACTACCGAGGCCAGCCGCTCGACCAGGCCGGCCCAGAGTTCCAGCCGCTCGGCTTCACTCTCTCACAAGCCCCGCCTGGAGCTCCCCAGCCCGCCCCTGGTACCTCAACTACCGAGGCCAGCCGCTCGACCACGCCGGCGCAGAGTTCCAGCCGCTCGGATAAGCTCTGCCACTCTCCCGCTAAGCAGCCACCGGTAACGGGGAAATGTCGCCGCCTTGTGGACACGCCCTTGTAAATGAATGGGCTTTCGCACTTAGTGCAATTTTCGCCAGCTCCGTGGCTGCAAGTATGGAGCTATGGAGCCACCAGCCAGGCTGGAGCTCTGGAGCTATGGAAGTATGGAGCTCTGGAGCTATGGAGCTATGGAGCTATGGAGCTATGGAGCTATGGAGCTCTGGGGCTATGGAGCTATGGAGCTATGGAGCTATGGAAGTATGGAGCTATGGAGCTATGGAGCTATGGAAGTATGGAGCTATGGAGCTATGGAGCTATGGAAGTACGGAGCTATGGAGCTATGGAAGTATGGAAGTATGGAAGTATGGAGCTATGGAGCTATGGAGCTATGGAGCTCTGGAGCTCTGGAGCTATGGAGCTATGGAAGTAGGGAGCTATGGAGCTATGGATGTATGGAGCTATGGAGCCACCAGCCAGCCAGGCTGGAGCTATGGAAGTATGGAGCCATGGAGCTCTGGAGCTATGGAAGTATGGAGCTATGGAGCTATGGAGCTCTGGAGCTATGGAGCTCTGGAGCTATGGAGCTCTGGAGCTATGGAGCTATGGAAGTATGGAGCTATGGAGCTATGGAAGTATGGAGCTATGGAGCTATGGATCTATGGAAGTATGGAGTTATGGAGCTCTGGAGCTATGGAGCTATGGAGCTATGGAGCTATGGAGCTATGGAAGTCTGGAGCTATGGAAGTATGGAGCTATGGAGCTATGGAAGTATGGAGCTCTGGAGCTATGGAGCTATGGAGCCACCAGCCAGCACCCTCCGTGGCTCAACCACGCCGGCCCAGACTTCCAGCCGCTCGGCTTCACTCTCTCACAAGCCCCGCCTGGAGCTCCCCAGCCCGCCCCTGGTACCTCAACTACCGAGGCCAGCCGCTCGACCAGGCCGGCCCAGAGTTCCAGCCGCTCGGCTTCACTCTCTCACAAGCCCCGCCTGGAGCTCCCCGGCCCACCCCTGGTACCTCAACTACCGAGGCCAGCCGCTCGACCACGCCGGCGCAGAGTTCCAGCCGCTCGGATAAGCTCTGCCACTCTCCCGCTAAGCAGCCACCGGTAACGGGGAAATGTCGCCGCCTTGTGGACACGCCCTTGTAAATGAATGGGCTTTCGCACTTAGTGCAATTTTCGCCAGCTCCGTGGCTGCAAGTATGGAGCTATGGAGCCACCAGCCAGGCTGGAGCTCTGGAGCTATGGAAGTATGGAGCTCTGGAGCTCTGGAGCTATGGAGCTATGGAGCTATGGAGCTATGGAGCTCTGGGGCTATGGAGCTATGGAGCTATGGAGCTATGGAAGTATGGAGCTATGGAGCTATGGAGCTATGGAAGTATGGAGCTATGGAGCTATGGAGCTATGGAAGTACGGAGCTATGGAGCTATGGAAGTATGGAAGTATGGAAGTATGGAAGTATGGAGCTATGGAGCTATGGAGCTATGGAGCTCTGGAGCTCTGGAGCTATGGAGCTATGGAAGTAGGGAGCTATGGAGCTATGGATGTATGGAGCTATGGAGCCACCAGCCAGCCAGGCTGGAGCTATGGAAGTATGGAGCCATGGAGCTCTGGAGCTATGGAAGTATGGAGCTATGGAGCTATGGAGCTCTGGAGCTATGGAGCTCTGGAGCTATGGAGCTATGGAAGTATGGAGCTATGGAGCTATGGAAGTATGGAGCTATGGAGCTATGGATCTATGGAAGTATGGAGTTATGGAGCTCTGGAGCTATGGAGCTATGGAGCTATGGAGCTATGGAGCTATGGAAGTCTGGAGCTATGGAAGTATGGAGCTATGGAGCTATGGAAGTATGGAGCTCTGGAGCTATGGAGCTATGGAGCCACCAGCCAGCACCCTCCGTGGCTCAACCACGCCGGCCCAGAGTTCCAGCCGCTCGGCTTCACTCTCTCACAAGCCCCGCCTGGAGCTCCCCAGCCCGATCTGGTACCTCAACTACCGAGGCCAGCCGCTCGACCAGGCCGGCCGAGAGTTCCAGCCGTTCGGCTTCACTCTCTCACAAGACCCGCCTGGAGCTCCCCGGCCCACCCCTGGTACCTCAACTACCGAGGCCAGCCGCTCGACCACGCCGGCGCAGAGTTCCAGCCGCTCGGATGAGCTCTGCCACTCTCCCGCCGCGCAGCCACCGGTAACGGGGAAATGTCGCCGCCTTGTGGACACGCCGTTGTAAATGAATGGGCTTTCGCACTTAGTGCAATTTTCGCCAACTCTGTGACTGGTGCTATGGAAGTATGGAGCTCTGGTGCTATGGAAGTATGGAGCTATGGAGCTCTGGTGCTATGGAGCTATGGAGCTCTGGTGCTATGGAGCTATGGAGCTCTGGTGCTATGGAAGTATGGAGCTATGGAGCTATGGAAGTATGGAGCTATGGAGCTATGGAAGTCTGGAGCTATGGAAGTATGGAGCTATGGAGCTATGGAAGTATGGAGCTCTGGAGCTATGGAGCCACCAGCCAGCACCCTCCGTGGCTCAACCACGCCGGCCCAGAGTTCCAGCCGCTCGGCTTCACTCTCTCACAAGCCCCGCCTGGAGCTCCCCGGCCCACCCCTGGTACCTCAACTACCGAGGCCAGCCGCTCGACCACGCCGGCGCAGAGTTCCAGCCGCTCGGATAAGCTCTGCCACTCACCCGCCGCGCAGCCACCGGTAACGGGGAAATGTCGCCGCCTTGTGGACACGCCGTTGTAAATGAATGGGCTTTCGCACTTAGTGCAATTTTCGCCAACTCTCTGACTTAGAGCTATGGAAGTATGGAGCTATGGAGCCACCAGCCACCCAGGCTGGAGCTATGGAGCTCTGGAGGTATGGAGCTCTGGTGCTATGGAAGTATGGAGCTCTGGTGCTATGGAAGTATGGAGCTCTGGTGCTATGGAAGTATGGAGCTATGGAAGTATGGAGCTCTGGTGCTATGGAGCTATGGAGCTCTGGTGCTATGGAAGTATGGAGCTATGGAAGTATGGAGCCCTGGTGCTATGGAGCTATGGAGCTCTGGTGCTATGGAGCTATGGAGCTCTGGTGCTATGGAGCTATGGAGCTCTGGTGCTATGGAGCTATGGAGCTCTGGTGCTATGGAAGTATGGAGCTCTGGTGCTATGGAAGTATGGAGCTCTGGTGCTATGGAAGTATGGAGCTATGGAAGTATGGAGCTCTGGTGCTATGGAGCTATGGAGCTCTGGTGCTATGGAAGTATGGAGCTATGGAAGTATGGAGCTCTGGTGCTATGGAGCTATGGAGCTCTGGTGCTATGGAGGTATGGAGCTCTGGTGCTATGGAGCTATGGAGCTCTGGTGCTATGGAGCTATGGAGCTCTGGTGCTATGGAGCTACGGAGCTCTGGTGCTATGGAGCTATGGAGCTCTGGTGCTATGGAGCTATGGAGCTCTGGAGGTATGGAGCTCTGGTGCTATGGAGCTCTGGAGCTCTGGTGCTATGGAGCTCTGGTGCTATGGAGCTATGGAGCTCTGGAGGTATGGAGCCACCAGCCAGCACCCTCCGTGGCTGGATCAATGGAAGTGTTTTAGGTACCAGGCAGCCAAAGGGCCGAGGCCTCACGCTCGACCACGCCGGCGCAGAGTTCCAGCCGCTCGGATAAGCTCTGTCACTCACCCGCCGCGCAGCCACCGGTAACGGGGAAATGTCGCCGCCTGGCGGACACGCCGTTGTAAATGAATGGGCTTTCGCACTTAGTGCAATTTTCGCCAACTCTCTGACTTAGAGCTATGGAAGTATGGAGCTATGGAGCCACCAGCCACCCAGGCTGGAGCTATGGAGCTCTGGAGGTATGGAGCTCAGGTGCTATGGAAGTATGGAGCTATGGAGCTATGGAAGTATGGAGCTATGGAGCTATGGAGCTCTGGAAGTATGGAGCTATGGAGCTCTGGAGCTATGGAGCCCTGGAGCCCTGGAGCTATGGAGCTCTGGTGCTATGGAGGTATGGAGCTCTGGAGGTATGGAGCTCTGGAGGTATGGAGCTATGGAGCTATGGAGCCCTGGAGCTATGGAGCTATGGAGCTCTGGAGGTATGGAGCTCTGGAGGTATGGAGCTCTGGAGGTATGGAGCTATGGAGCCCTGGAGCTCTGGAGGTATGGAGCTATGGTGCTATGGAGCTCTGAAGCCATGGAGCTCTGGTGCTATGGAGCTCTGGAGCTCTGGAGGTATGGAGCTCTGGAGGTATGGAGCTATGGAGCCCTGGAGCTCTGGAGGTATGGAGCTATGGTGCTATGGAGCTCTGAAGCCATGGAGCTCTGGTGCTATGGAGCTCTGGAGGTATGGAGCTCTGGAGGTATGGAGCTCTGGAGGTATGGAGCTATGGAGCCCTGGAGCTCTGGAGGTATGGAGCTATGGTGCTATGGAGCTCTGAAGCCATGGAGCTCTGGTGCTATGGAGCTATGGAGCTCTGGTGCTATGGAGCTATGGAGGTATGGAGCCACCAGCCAGCACCCTCCGTGGCTGGATCAATGGAAGTGTTTTAGGTACCAGGCAGCCAAAGGGCCGAGGCCTCACGCTCGACCACGCCGGCGCAGAGTTCCAGCCGCTCGGATAAGCTCTGTCACTCACCCGCCGCGCAGCCACCGGTAACGGGGAAATGTCGCCGCCTTGTGGACACGCCGTTGTAAATGAATGGGCTTTCGCACTTAGTGCAATTTTCGCCAACTCTCTGACTGGAGCTATGGAAGTATGGAGCTATGGAGCCACCAGCCACCCAGGCTGGAGCTATGGAGCTCTGGAGGTATGGAGCTCTGGTGCTATGGAAGTATGGAGCTATGGAGCTATGGAAGTATGGAGCTATGGAGCTATGGAGCTCTGGAAGTATGGAGCTATGGAGCTCTGGAGGTATGGAGCTATGGAGCCCTGGAGCCCTGGAGCTATGGAGCCCTGGAGCTATGGAGCTATGGAGCCCTGGAGCTATGGAGCTATGGAGCCCTGGAGCTATGGAGCTATGGAGCTCTGGTGCTATGGAGCTATGGAGCTCTGGTGCTATGGAGCTATGGAGCTCTGGTGCTATGGAGCTATGGAGCTCTGGTGCTATGGAGCTATGGAGCTCTGGAAGTATGGAGCTATGGAGCTCTGGAGGTATGGAGCTATGGAGCTCTGGAGGTATGGAGCTATGGAGCCCTGGAGCTATGGAGCCCTGGAGCTATGGAAGTATGGAGCTCTGGTGCTATGGAGCTATGGAGCTCTGGTGCTATGGAGCTATGGAGCTCTGGAGCTATGGAGCTCTGGAGGTATGGAGCTATGGAGCTCTGGAGGTATGGAGCTATGGAGCTATGGAAGTATGGAGCTCTGGTGCTATGGAGCTATGGAGCTCTGGTGCTATGGAGCTATGGAGCTCTGGTGCTATGGAGCTATGGAGCTATGGAGCTCTGGAAGTATGGAGCTCTGGTGCTATGGAGCTATGGAGCTCTGGTGCTATGGAGCTATGGAGCTCTGGTGCTATGGAGCTATGGAGCTCTGGTGCTATGGAGCTCTGGTGCTATGGAGCTCTGGTGCTATGGAGCTATGGAGCTCTGGTGCTATGGAGCTATGGAGCTCTGGAGGTATGGAGCTCTGGAGGTATGGAGCTCTGGAGGTATGGAGCTTTGGAGCCCTGGAGCTCTGGAGGTATGGAGCTATGGTGCTATGGAGCTCTGAAGCCATGGAGCTCTGGTGCTATGGAGCTATGGAGCTCTGGTGCTATGGAGCTATGGAGGTATGGAGCTATGGAGCCCTGGAGCTCTGGAGGTATGGAGCTATGGTGCTATGGAGCTCTGAAGCCATGGAGCTCTGGTGCTATGGAGCTCTGGAGCTCTGGAGGTATGGAGCTCTGGAGGTATGGAGCTATGGAGCCCTGGAGCTCTGGAGGTATGGAACTATGGTGCTATGGAGCTCTGAAGCCATGGAGCTCTGGTGCTATGGAGCTCTGGAGCTCTGGAGGTATGGAGCTATGGAGCCCTGGAGCTCTGGAGGTATGGAGCTATGGTGCTATGGAGCTCTGAAGCCATGGAGCTCTGGTGCTATGGAGCTCTGGAGGTATGGAGCTCTGGAGGTATGGAGCTCTGGAGGTATGGAGCTATGGAGCCCTGGAGCTCTGGAGGTATGGAGCTATGGTGCTATGGAGCTCTGAAGCCATGGAGCTCTGGTGCTATGGAGCTATGGAGCTCTGGTGCTATGGAGCTATGGAGGTATGGAGCCACCAGCCAGCACCCTCCGTGGCTGGATCAATGGAAGTGTTTTAGGTACCAGGCAGCCAAAGGGCCGAGGCCTCACGCTCGACCACGCCGGCGCAGAGTTCCAGCCGCTCGGATAAGCTCTGTCACTCACCCGCCGCGCAGCCACCGGTAACGGGGAAATGTCGCCGCCTTGTGGACACGCCGTTGTAAATGAATGGGCTTTCGCACTTAGTGCAATTTTCGCCAACTCTCTGACTTAGAGCTATGGAAGTATGGAGCTATGGAGCCACCAGCCACCCAGGCTGGAGCTCTGGAGCTCTGGAGGTATGGAGCTCTGGTGCTATGGAAGTATGGAGCTCTGGTGCTATGGAAGTATGGAGCTATGGAGGTATGGAAGTATGGAGCTATGGAAGTATGGAGCTATGGAGCTCTGGAAGTATGGAGCTATGGAGCTCTGGAGGTATGGAGCCCTGGAGCTATGGAGCCCTGGAGCTATGGAAGTATGGAGCTCTGGTGCTATGGAGCTATGGAGCTCTGGTGCTATGGAGCTATGGAGCTATGGAGCTCTGGAGCTATGGAGCTCTGGAGGTATGGAGCTATGGAGCTATGGAGCTCTGGAGGTATGGAGCTATGGAGCTATGGAAGTATGGAGCTCTGGTGCTATGGAGCTATGGAGCTCTGGTGCTATGGAGCTATGGAGCTCTGGTGCTATGGAGCTATGCAGCTATGGAGCTCTGGAAGTATGGAGCTCTGGTGCTATGGAGCTATGGAGCTCTGGTGCTATGGAGCTATGGAGCTCTGGTGCTATGGAGCTCTGGTGCTATGGAGCTCTGGTGCTATGGAGCTATGGAGCTCTGGTGCTATGGAGCTCTGGAGGTATGGAGCTCTGGAGGTATGGAGCTCTGGAGGTATGGAGCTATGGAGCCCTGGAGCTCTGGAGGTATGGAGCTATGGTGCTATGGAGCTCTGAAGCCATGGAGCTCTGGTGCTATGGAGCTATGGAGCTCTGGTGCTATGGAGCTATGGAGCTATGGAGCTCTGGAAGTATGGAGCTCTGGTGCTATGGAGCTATGGAGCTCTGGTGCTATGGAGCTATGGAGCTCTGGTGCTATGGAGCTATGGAGCTCTGGTGCTATGGAGCTCTGGTGCTATGGAGCTCTGGTGCTATGGAGCTATGGAGCTCTGGTGCTATGGAGCTATGGAGCTCTGGAGGTATGGAGCTCTGGAGGTATGGAGCTCTGGAGGTATGGAGCTATGGAGCCCTGGAGCTCTGGAGGTATGGAGCTATGGTGCTATGGAGCTCTGAAGCCATGGAGCTCTGGTGCTATGGAGCTCTGGAGCTCTGGAGGTATGGAGCTCTGGAGGTATGGAGCTATGGAGCCCTGGAGCTCTGGAGGTATGGAGCTATGGTGCTATGGAGCTCTGAAGCCATGGAGCTCTGGTGCTATGGAGCTCTGGAGCTCTGGAGGTATGGAGCTCTGGAGGTATGGAGCTCTGGAGGTATGGAGCTATGGAGCCCTGGAGCTCTGGAGGTATGGAGCTATGGTGCTATGGAGCTCTGAAGCCATGGAGCTCTGGTGCTATGGAGCTCTGGAGGTATGGAGCTCTGGAGATATGGAGCTCTGGAGGTATGGAGCTATGGAGCCCTGGAGCTCTGGAGGTATGGAGCTATGGTGCTATGGAGCTCTGAAGCCATGGAGCTCTGGTGCTATGGAGCTATGGAGCTCTGGTGCTATGGAGCTATGGAGGTATGGAGCCACCAGCCAGCACCCTCCGTGGCTGGATCAATGGAAGTGTTTTAGGTACCAGGCAGCCAAAGGGCCGAGGCCTCACGCTCGACCACGCCGGCGCAGAGTTCCAGCCGCTCGGATAAGCTCTGTCACTCACCCGCCGCGCAGCCACCGGTAACGGGGAAATGTCGCCGCCTTGTGGACACGCCGTTGTAAATGAATGGGCTTTCGCACTTAGTGCAATTTTCGCCAACTCTCTGACTGGAGCTATGGAAGTATGGAGCTATGGAGCCACCAGCCACCCAGGCTGGAGCTATGGAGCTCTGGAGGTATGGAGCTCTGGTGCTATGGAAGTATGGAGCTATGGAGCTATGGAAGTATGGAGCTATGGAGCTATGGAGCTCTGGAAGTATGGAGCTATGGAGCTCTGGAGGTATGGAGCTATGGAGCCCTGGAGCCCTGGAGCTATGGAGCCCTGGAGCTATGGAGCTATGGAGCCCTGGAGCTATGGAGCTATGGAGCCCTGGAGCTATGGAGCTATGGAGCTCTGGTGCTATGGAGCTATGGAGCTCTGGTGCTATGGAGCTATGGAGCTCTGGTGCTATGGAGCTATGGAGCTCTGGTGCTATGGAGCTATGGAGCTCTGGAAGTATGGAGCTATGGAGCTCTGGAGGTATGGAGCTATGGAGCTCTGGAGGTATGGAGCTATGGAGCCCTGGAGCTATGGAGCCCTGGAGCTATGGAAGTATGGAGCTCTGGTGCTATGGAGCTATGGAGCTCTGGTGCTATGGAGCTATGGAGCTCTGGAGCTATGGAGCTCTGGAGGTATGGAGCTATGGAGCTCTGGAGGTATGGAGCTATGGAGCTATGGAAGTATGGAGCTCTGGTGCTATGGAGCTATGGAGCTCTGGTGCTATGGAGCTATGGAGCTCTGGTGCTATGGAGCTATGGAGCTATGGAGCTCTGGAAGTATGGAGCTCTGGTGCTATGGAGCTATGGAGCTCTGGTGCTATGGAGCTATGGAGCTCTGGTGCTATGGAGCTATGGAGCTCTGGTGCTATGGAGCTATGGTGCTATGGAGCTCTGGTGCTATGGAGCTATGGAGCTCTGGTGCTATGGAGCTATGGAGCTCTGGAGGTATGGAGCTCTGGAGGTATGGAGCTCTGGAGGTATGGAGCTTTGGAGCCCTGGAGCTCTGGAGGTATGGAGCTATGGTGCTATGGAGCTCTGAAGCCATGGAGCTCTGGTGCTATGGAGCTATGGAGCTCTGGTGCTATGGAGCTATGGAGGTATGGAGCTATGGAGCCCTGGAGCTCTGGAGGTATGGAGCTATGGTGCTATGGAGCTCTGAAGCCATGGAGCTCTGGTGCTATGGAGCTCTGGAGCTCTGGAGGTATGGAGCTCTGGAGGTATGGAGCTATGGAGCCCTGGAGCTCTGGAGGTATGGAGCTATGGTGCTATGGAGCTCTGAAGCCATGGAGCTCTGGTGCTATGGAGCTCTGGAGCTCTGGAGGTATGGAGCTCTGGAGGTATGGAGCTATGGAGCCCTGGAGCTCTGGAGGTATGGAGCTATGGTGCTATGGAGCTCTGAAGCCATGGAGCTCTGGTGCTATGGAGCTCTGGAGGTATGGAGCTCTGGAGGTATGGAGCTCTGGAGGTATGGAGCTATGGAGCCCTGGAGCTCTGGAGGTATGGAGCTATGGTGCTATGGAGCTCTGAAGCCATGGAGCTCTGGTGCTATGGAGCTATGGAGCTCTGGTGCTATGGAGCTATGGAGGTATGGAGCCACCAGCCAGCACCCTCCGTGGCTGGATCAATGGAAGTGTTTTAGGTACCAGGCAGCCAAAGGGCCGAGGCCTCACGCTCGACCACGCCGGCGCAGAGTTCCAGCCGCTCGGATAAGCTCTGTCACTCACCCGCCGCGCAGCCACCGGTAACGGGGAAATGTCGCCGCCTTGTGGACACGCCGTTGTAAATGAATGGGCTTTCGCACTTAGTGCAATTTTCGCCAACTCTCTGACTTAGAGCTATGGAAGTATGGAGCTATGGAGCCACCAGCCACCCAGGCTGGAGCTCTGGAGCTCTGGAGGTATGGAGCTCTGGTGCTATGGAAGTATGGAGCTCTGGTGCTATGGAAGTATGGAGCTATGGAGGTATGGAAGTATGGAGCTATGGAAGTATGGAGCTATGGAGCTCTGGAAGTATGGAGCTATGGAGCTATGGAGGTATGGAGCCCTGGAGCTATGGAGCCCTGGAGCTATGGAAGTATGGAGCTCTGGTGCTATGGAGCTATGGAGCTCTGGTGCTATGGAGCTATGGAGCTATGGAGCTCTGGAGCTATGGAGCTCTGGAGGTATGGAGCTATGGAGCTATGGAAGTATGGAGCTCTGGTGCTATGGAGCTATGGAGCTCTGGTGCTATGGAGCTATGGAGCTCTGGTGCTATGGAGCTATGGAGCTATGGAGCTCTGGAAGTATGGAGCTCTGGTGCTATGGAGCTATGGAGCTCTGGTGCTATGGAGCTATGGAGCTCTGGTGCTATGGAGCTCTGGTGCTATGGAGCTCTGGTGCTATGGAGCTATGGAGCTCTGGTGCTATGGAGCTCTGGAGGTATGGAGCTCTGGAGGTATGGAGCTCTGGAGGTATGGAGCTATGGAGCCCTGGAGCTCTGGAGGTATGGAGCTATGGTGCTATGGAGCTCTGAAGCCATGGAGCTCTGGTGCTATGGAGCTATGGAGCTCTGGTGCTATGGAGCTATGGAGCTATGGAGCTCTGGAAGTATGGAGCTCTGGTGCTATGGAGCTATGGAGCTCTGGTGCTATGGAGCTATGGAGCTCTGGTGCTATGGAGCTATGGAGCTCTGGTGCTATGGAGCTCTGGTGCTATGGAGCTCTGGTGCTATGGAGCTATGGAGCTCTGGTGCTATGGAGCTATGGAGCTCTGGAGGTATGGAGCTCTGGAGGTATGGAGCTCTGGAGGTATGGAGCTATGGAGCCCTGGAGCTCTGGAGGTATGGAGCTATGGTGCTATGGAGCTCTGAAGCCATGGAGCTCTGGTGCTATGGAGCTCTGGAGCTCTGGAGGTATGGAGCTCTGGAGGTATGGAGCTATGGAGCCCTGGAGCTCTGGAGGTATGGAGCTATGGTGCTATGGAGCTCTGAAGCCATGGAGCTCTGGTGCTATGGAGCTCTGGAGCTCTGGAGGTATGGAGCTCTGGAGGTATGGAGCTCTGGAGGTATGGAGCTATGGAGCCCTGGAGCTCTGGAGGTATGGAGCTATGGTGCTATGGAGCTCTGAAGCCATGGAGCTCTGGTGCTATGGAGCTCTGGAGGTATGGAGCTCTGGAGGTATGGAGCTCTGGAGGTATGGAGCTATGGAGCCCTGGAGCTCTGGAGGTATGGAGCTATGGTGCTATGGAGCTCTGAAGCCATGGAGCTCTGGTGCTATGGAGCTCTGGAGGTATGGAGCTCTGGAGGTATGGAGCTCTGGAGGTATGGAGCTATGGAGCCCTGGAGCTCTGGAGGTATGGAGCTATGGTGCTATGGAGCTCTGAAGCCATGGAGCTCTGGTGCTATGGAGCTATGGAGCTCTGGTGCTATGGAGCTATGGAGGTATGGAGCCACCAGCCAGCACCCTCCGTGGCTGGATCAATGGAAGTGTTTTAGGTACCAGGCAGCCAAAGGGCCGAGGCCTCACGCTCGACCACGCCGGCGCAGAGTTCCAGCCGCTCGGATAAGCTCTGTCACTCACCCGCCGCGCAGCCACCGGTAACGGGGAAATGTCGCCGCCTTGTGGACACGCCGTTGTAAATGAATGGGCTTTCGCACTTAGTGCAATTTTCGCCAACTCTCTGACTGGAGCTATGGAAGTATGGAGCTATGGAGCCACCAGCCACCCAGGCTGGAGCTATGGAGCTCTGGAGGTATGGAGCTCTGGTGCTATGGAAGTATGGAGCTATGGAGCTATGGAAGTATGGAGCTATGGAGCTATGGAGCTCTGGAAGTATGGAGCTATGGAGCTCTGGAGGTATGGAGCTATGGAGCCCTGGAGCCCTGGAGCTATGGAGCCCTGGAGCTATGGAGCTATGGAGCCCTGGAGCTATGGAGCTATGGAACCCTGGAGCTATGGAGCTATGGAGCTCTGGTGCTATGGAGCTATGGAGCTCTGGTGCTATGGAGCTATGGAGCTCTGGTGCTATGGAGCTATGGAGCTCTGGTGCTATGGAGCTATGGAGCTCTGGAAGTATGGAGCTATGGAGCTCTGGAGGTATGGAGCTATGGAGCTCTGGAGGTATGGAGCTATGGAGCCCTGGAGCTATGGAGCCCTGGAGCTATGGAAGTATGGAGCTCTGGTGCTATGGAGCTATGGAGCTCTGGTGCTATGGAGCTATGGAGCTCTGGAGCTATGGAGCTCTGGAGGTATGGAGCTATGGAGCTCTGGAGGTATGGAGCTATGGAGCTATGGAGCTATGGAAGTATGGAGCTCTGGTGCTATGGAGCTATGGAGCTCTGGTGCTATGGAGCTATGGAGCTCTGGTGCTATGGAGCTATGGAGCTATGGAGCTCTGGAAGTATGGAGCTCTGGTGCTATGGAGCTATGGAGCTCTGGTGCTATGGAGCTATGGAGCTCTGGTGCTATGGAGCTATGGAGCTCTGGTGCTATGGAGCTATGGTGCTATGGAGCTCTGGTGCTATGGAGCTATGGAGCTCTGGTGCTATGGAGCTATGGAGCTCTGGAGGTATGGAGCTCTGGAGGTATGGAGCTCTGGAGGTATGGAGCTTTGGAGCCCTGGAGCTCTGGAGGTATGGAGCTATGGTGCTATGGAGCTCTGAAGCCATGGAGCTCTGGTGCTATGGAGCTATGGAGCTCTGGTGCTATGGAGCTATGGAGGTATGGAGCCACCAGCCAGCACCCTCCGTGGCTGGATCAATGGAAGTGTTTTAGGTACCAGGCAGCCAAAGGGCCGAGGCCTCACGCTCGACCACGCCGGCGCAGAGTTCCAGCCGCTCGGATAAGCTCTGTCACTCACCCGCCGCGCAGCCACCGGTAACGGGGAAATGTCGCCGCCTTGTGGACACGCCGTTGTAAATGAATGGGCTTTCGCACTTAGTGCAATTTTCGCCAACTCTCTGACTTAGAGCTATGGAAGTATGGAGCTATGGAGCCACCAGCCACCCAGGCTGGAGCTCTGGAGCTCTGGAGGTATGGAGCTCTGGTGCTATGGAAGTATGGAGCTCTGGTGCTATGGAAGTATGGAGCTATGGAGGTATGGAAGTATGGAGCTATGGAAGTATGGAGCTATGGAGCTCTGGAAGTATGGAGCTATGGAGCTCTGGAGGTATGGAGCCCTGGAGCTATGGAAGTATGGAGCTCTGGTGCTATGGAGCTATGGAGCTCTGGTGCTATGGAGCTATGGAGCTATGGAGCTCTGGAGCTATGGAGCTCTGGAGGTATGGAGCTATGGAGCTATGGAGCTCTGGAGGTATGGAGCTATGGAGCTATGGAAGTATGGAGCTCTGGTGCTATGGAGCTATGGAGCTCTAGTGCTATGGAGCTATGGAGCTCTGGTGCTATGGAGCTATGGAGCTATGGAGCTCTGGAAGTATGGAGCTCTGGTGCTATGGAGCTATGGAGCTCTGGTGCTATGGAGCTATGGAGCTCTGGTGCTATGGAGCTCTGGTGCTATGGAGCTCTGGTGCTATGGAGCTCTGGTGCTATGGAGCTATGGAGCTCTGGAGGTATGGAGCTCTGGAGGTATGGAGCTCTGGAGGTATGGAGCTATGGAGCCCTGGAGCTCTGGAGGTATGGAGCTATGGTGCTATGGAGCTCTGAAGCCATGGAGCTCTGGTGCTATGGAGCTCTGGAGCTCTGGAGGTATGGAGCTCTGGAGGTATGGAGCTATGGAGCCCTGGAGCTCTGGAGGTATGGAGCTATGGTGCTATGGAGCTCTGAAGCCATGGAGCTCTGGTGCTATGGAGCTCTGGAGCTCTGGAGGTATGGAGCTCTGGAGGTATGGAGCTCTGGAGGTATGGAGCTATGGAGCCCTGGAGCTCTCGAGGTATGGAGCTATGGTGCTATGGAGCTCTGAAGCCATGGAGCTCTGGTGCTATGGAGCTCTGGAGGTATGGAGCTCTGGAGGTATGGAGCTCTGGAGGTATGGAGCTATGGAGCCCTGGAGCTCTGGAGGTATGGAGCTATGGTGCTATGGAGCTCTGAAGCCATGGAGCTCTGGTGCTATGGAGCTCTGGAGGTATGGAGCTCTGGAGGTATGGAGCTCTGGAGGTATGGAGCTATGGAGCCCTGGAGCTCTGGAGGTATGAAGCTATGGTGCTATGGAGCTCTGAAGCCATGGAGCTCTGGTGCTATGGAGCTATGGAGCTCTGGTGCTATGGAGCTATGGAGGTATGGAGCCACCAGCCAGCACCCTCCGTGGCTGGATCAATGGAAGTGTTTTAGGTACCAGGCAGCCAAAGGGCCGAGGCCTCACGCTCGACCACGCCGGCGCAGAGTTCCAGCCGCTCGGATAAGCTCTGTCACTCACCCGCCGCGCAGCCACCGGTAACGGGGAAATGTCGCCGCCTTGTGGACACGTCGTTGTAAATGAATGGGCTTTCGCACTTAGTGCAATTTTCGCCAACTCTCTGACTGGAGCTATGGAAGTATGGAGCTATGGAGCCACCAGCCACCCAGGCTGGAGCTATGGAGCTCTGGAGGTATGGAGCTCTGGTGCTATGGAAGTATGGAGCTATGGAGCTATGGAGCTCTGGAAGTATGGAGCTATGGAGCTCTGGAGGTATGGAGCTATGGAGCCCTGGAGCCCTGGAGCTATGGAGCCCTGGAGCTATGGAGCTATGGAGCCCTGGAGCTATGGAGCTATGGAGCCCTGGAGCTATGGAGCTATGGAGCTCTGGTGCTATGGAGCTATGGAGCTCTGGTGCTATGGAGCTATGGAGCTCTGGTGCTATGGAGCTATGGAGCTCTGGTGCTATGGAGCTATGGAGCTCTGGAAGTATGGAGCTATGGAGCTCTGGAGGTATGGAGCTATGGAGCTCTGGAGGTATGGAGCTATGGAGCCCTGGAGCTATGGAGCCCTGGAGCTATGGAAGTATGGAGCTCTGGTGCTATGGAGCTATGGAGCTCTGGTGCTATGGAGCTATGGAGCTCTGGAGCTATGGAGCTCTGGAGGTATGGAGCTATGGAGCTCTGGAGGTATGGAGCTATGGAGCTATGGAAGTATGGAGCTCTGGTGCTATGGAGCTATGGAGCTCTGGTGCTATGGAGCTATGGAGCTCTGGTGCTATGGAGCTATGGAGCTATGGAGCTCTGGAAGTATGGAGCTCTGGTGCTATAGAGCTATGGAGCTCTGGTGCTATGGAGCTATGGAGCTCTGGTGCTATGGAGCTATGGAGCTCTGGTGCTATGGAGCTATGGTGCTATGGAGCTCTGGTGCTATGGAGCTATGGAGCTCTGGTGCTATGGAGCTATGGAGCTCTGGAGGTATGGAGCTCTGGAGGTATGGAGCTCTGGAGGTATGGAGCTTTGGAGCCCTGGAGCTCTGGAGGTATGGAGCTATGGTGCTATGGAGCTCTGAAGCCATGGAGCTCTGGTGCTATGGAGCTATGGAGCTCTGGTGCTATGGAGCTATGGAGGTATGGAGCTATGGAGCCCTGGAGCTCTGGAGGTATGGAGCTATGGTGCTATGGAGCTCTGAAGCCATGGAGCTCTGGTGCTATGGAGCTCTGGAGCTCTGGAGGTATGGAGCTCTGGAGGTATGGAGCTATGGAGCCCTGGAGCTCTGGAGGTATGGAGCTATGGTGCTATGGAGCTCTGAAGCCATGGAGCTCTGGTGCTATGGAGCTCTGGAGCTCTGGAGGTATGGAGCTCTGGAGGTATGGAGCTCTGGAGGTATGGAGCTATGGAGCCCTGGAGCTCTGGAGGTATGGAGCTATGGTGCTATGGAGCTCTGAAGCCATGGAGCTCTGGTGCTATGGAGCTCTGGAGGTATGGAGCTCTGGAGGTATGGAGCTCTGGAGGTATGGAGCTATGGAGCCCTGGAGCTCTGGAGGTATGGAGCTATGGTGCTATGGAGCTCTGAAGCCATGGAGCTCTGGTGCTATGGAGCTATGGAGCTCTGGTGCTATGGAGCTATGGAGGTATGGAGCCACCAGCCAGCACCCTCCGTGGCTGGATCAATGGAAGTGTTTTAGGTACCAGGCAGCCAAAGGGCCGAGGCCTCACGCTCGACCACGCCGGCGCAGAGTTCCAGCCGCTCGGATAAGCTCTGTCACTCACCCGCCGCGCAGCCACCGGTAACGGGGAAATGTCGCCGCCTTGTGGACACGCCGTTGTAAATGAATGGGCTTTCGCACTTAGTGCAATTTTCGCCAACTCTCTGACTTAGAGCTATGGAAGTATGGAGCTATGGAGCCACCAGCCACCCAGGCTGGAGCTCTGGAGCTCTGGAGGTATGGAGCTCTGGTGCTATGGAAGTATGGAGCTCTGGTGCTATGGAAGTATGGAGCTATGGAGGTATGGAAGTATGGAGCTATGGAAGTATGGAGCTCTGGAGCTCTGGAAGTATGGAGCTATGGAGCTCTGGAGGTATGGAGCCCTGGAGCTATGGAGCCCTGGAGCTATGGAAGTATGGAGCTCTGGTGCTATGGAGCTATGGAGCTCTGGTGCTATGGAGCTATGGAGCTATGGAGCTCTGGAGCTATGGAGCTCTGGAGGTATGGAGCTATGGAGCTATGGAGCTCTGGAGGTATGGAGCTATGGAGCTATGGAAGTATGGAGCTCTGGTGCTATGGAGCTATGGAGCTCTGGTGCTATGGAGCTATGGAGCTCTGGTGCTATGGAGCTATGGAGCTATGGAGCTCTGGAAGTATGGAGCTCTGGTGCTATGGAGCTATGGAGCTCTGGTGCTATGGAGCTATGGAGCTCTGGTGCTATGGAGCTCTGGTGCTATGGAGCTCTGGTGCTATGGAGCTATGGAGCTCTGGTGCTATGGAGCTCTGGAGGTATGGAGCTCTGGAGGTATGGAGCTCTGGAGGTATGGAGCTATGGAGCCCTGGAGCTCTGGAGGTATGGAGCTATGGTGCTATGGAGCTCTGAAGCCATGGAGCTCTGGTGCTATGGAGCTATGGAGCTCTGGTGCTATGGAGCTATGGAGCTATGGAGCTCTGGAAGTATGGAGCTCTGGTGCTATGGAGCTATGGAGCTCTGGTGCTATGGAGCTATGGAGCTCTGGTGCTATGGAGCTATGGAGCTCTGGTGCTATGGAGCTCTGGTGCTATGGAGCTCTGGTGCTATGGAGCTATGGAGCTCTGGTGCTATGGAGCTATGGAGCTCTGGAGGTATGGAGCTCTGGAGGTATGGAGCTCTGGAGGTATGGAGCTATGGAGCCCTGGAGCTCTGGAGGTATGGAGCTATGGTGCTATGGAGCTCTGAAGCCATGGAGCTCTGGTGCTATGGAGCTCTGGAGCTCTGGAGGTATGGAGCTCTGGAGGTATGGAGCCACCAGCCAGCACCCTCCGTGGCTGGATCAATGGAAGTGTTTTAGGTACCAGGCAGCCAAAGGGCCGAGGCCTCACGCTCGACCACGCCGGCGCAGAGTTCCAGCCGCTCGGATAAGCTCTGTCACTCACCCGCCGCGCAGCCACCGGTAACGGGGAAATGTCGCCGCCTTGTGGACACGCCGTTGTAAATGAATGGGCTTTCGCACTTAGTGCAATTTTCGCCAACTCTCTGACTTAGAGCTATGGAAGTATGGAGCTATGGAGCCACCAGCCACCCAGGCTGGAGCTCTGGAGCTCTGGAGGTATGGAGCTCTGGTGCTATGGAAGTATGGAGCTCTGGTGCTATGGAAGTATGGAGCTATGGAGGTATGGAAGTATGGAGCTATGGAAGTATGGAGCTATGGAGCTCTGGAAGTATGGAGCTATGGAGCTCTGGAGGTATGGAGCCCTGGAGCTATGGAGCCCTGGAGCTATGGAAGTATGGAGCTCTGGTGCTATGGAGCTATGGAGCTCTGGTGCTATGGAGCTATGGAGCTATGGAGCTCTGGAGCTATGGAGCTCTGGAGGTATGGAGCTATGGAGCTATGGAGCTCTGGAGGTATGGAGCTATGGAGCTATGGAAGTATGGAGCTCTGGTGCTATGGAGCTATGGAGCTCTGGTGCTATGGAGCTATGGAGCTCTGGTGCTATGGAGCTATGGAGCTATGGAGCTCTGGAAGTATGGAGCTCTGGTGCTATGGAGCTATGGAGCTCTGGTGCTATGGAGCTATGGAGCTCTGGTGCTATGGAGCTCTGGTGCTATGGAGCTCTGGTGCTATGGAGCTATGGAGCTCTGGTGCTATGGAGCTATGGAGCTCTGGAGGTATGGAGCTCTGGAGGTATGGAGCTCTGGAGGTATGGAGCTATGGAGCCCTGGAGCTCTGGAGGTATGGAGCTATGGTGCTATGGAGCTCTGAAGCCATGGAGCTCTGGTGCTATGGAGCTCTGGAGCTCTGGAGGTATGGAGCTCTGGAGGTATGGAGCTATGGAGCCCTGGAGCTCTGGAGGTATGGAGCTATGGTGCTATGGAGCTCTGAAGCCATGGAGCTCTGGTGCTATGGAGCTCTGGAGGTATGGAGCTCTGGAGGTATGGAGCTCTGGAGGTATGGAGCTATGGAGCCCTGGAGCTCTGGAGGTATGGAGCTATGGTGCTATGGAGCTCTGAAGCCATGGAGCTCTGGTGCTATGGAGCTATGGAGCTCTGGTGCTATGGAGCTATGGAGGTATGGAGCCACCAGCCAGCACCCTCCGTGGCTGGATCAATGGAAGTGTTTTAGGTACCAGGCAGCCAAAGGGCCGAGGCCTCACGCTCGACCACGCCGGCGCAGAGTTCCAGCCACTCGGATAAGCTCTGTCACTCACCCGCCGCGCAGCCACCGGTAACGGGGAAATGTCGCCGCCTGGCGGACACGCCGTTGTAAATGAATGGGCTTTCGCACTTAGTGCAATTTTCGCCAACTCTCTGACTTAGAGCTATGGAAGTATGGAGCTATGGAGCCACCAGCCACCCAGGCTGGAGCTATGGAGCTCTGGAGGTATGGAGCTCAGGTGCTATGGAAGTATGGAGCTATGGAGCTATGGAAGTATGGAGCTATGGAGCTATGGAGCTCTGGAAGTATGGAGCTATGGAGCTCTGGAGGTATGGAGCTATGGAGCCCTGGAGCCCTGGAGCTATGGAGCTCTGGTGCTATGGAGGTATGGAGCTCTGGAGGTATGGAGCTCTGGAGGTATGGAGCTATGGAGCTATGGAGCCCTGGAGCTATGGAGCTATGGAGCCCTGGAGCTATGGAGCTATGGAGCTCTGGTGCTATGGAGCTATGGAGCTCTGGTGCTATGGAGCTATGGAGCTCTGGTGCTATGGAGCTCTGGTGCTATGGAGCTCTGGTGCTATGGAGCTATGGAGCTCTGGAGGTATGGAGCTATGGAGCCCTGGAGCTATGGAGCCCTGGAGCTATGGAAGTATGGAGCTCTGGTGCTATGGAGCTATGGAGCTCTGGTGCTATGGAGCTATGGAGCTCTGGAGCAATGGAGCTCTGGAGGTATGGAGCTATGGAGCTCTGGAGGTATGGAGCTATGGAGCTATGGAAGTATGGAGCTCTGGTGCTATGGAGCTATGGAGCTCTGGTGCTATGGAGCTATGGAGCTCTGGTGCTATGGAGCTATGGAGCTATGGAGCTATGGAGCTCTGGAAGTATGGAGCTCTGGTGCTATGGAGCTATGGAGCTCTGGTGCTATGGAGCTATGGAGCTCTGGTGCTATGGAGCTATGGAGCTCTGGTGCTATGGAGCTATGGTGCTATGGAGCTCTGGTGCTATGGAGCTATGGAGCTCTGGTGCTATGGAGCTATGGAGCTCTGGAGGTATGGAGCTCTGGAGGTATGGAGCTCTGGAGGTATGGAGCTTTGGAGCCCTGGAGCTCTGGAGGTATGGAGCTATGGTGCTATGGAGCTCTGAAGCCATGGAGCTCTGGTGCTATGGAGCTATGGAGCTCTGGTGCTATGGAGCTATGGAGGTATGGAGCTATGGAGCCCTGGAGCTCTGGAGGTATGGAGCTATGGTGCTATGGAGCTCTGAAGCCATGGAGCTCTGGTGCTATGGAGCTCTGGAGCTCTGGAGGTATGGAGCTCTGGAGGTATGGAGCTATGGAGCCCTGGAGCTCTGGAGGTATGGAGCTATGGTGCTATGGAGCTCTGAAGCCATGGAGCTCTGGTGCTATGGAGCTCTGGAGCTCTGGAGGTATGGAGCTCTGGAGGTATGGAGCTCTGGAGGTATGGAGCTATGGAGCCCTGGAGCTCTGGAGGTATGGAGCTATGGTGCTATGGAGCTCTGAAGCCATGGAGCTCTGGTGCTATGGAGCTCTGGAGGTATGGAGCTCTGGAGGTATGGAGCTCTGGAGGTATGGAGCTATGGAGCCCTGGAGCTCTGGAGGTATGGAGCTATGGTGCTATGGAGCTCTGAAGCCATGGAGCTCTGGTGCTATGGAGCTATGGAGCTCTGGTGCTATGGAGCTATGGAGGTATGGAGCCACCAGCCAGCACCCTCCGTGGCTGGATCAATGGAAGTGTTTTAGGTACCAGGCAGCCAAAGGGCCGAGGCCTCACGCTCGACCACGCCGGCGCAGAGTTCCAGCCGCTCGGATAAGCTCTGTCACTCACCCGCCGCGCAGCCACCGGTAACGGGGAAATGTCGCCGCCTTGTGGACACGCCGTTGTAAATGAATGGGCTTTCGCACTTAGTGCAATTTTCGCCAACTCTCTGACTTAGAGCTATGGAAGTATGGAGCTATGGAGCCACCAGCCACCCAGGCTGGAGCTCTGGAGCTCTGGAGGTATGGAGCTCTGGTGCTATGGAAGTATGGAGCTCTGGTGCTATGGAAGTATGGAGCTATGGAGGTATGGAAGTATGGAGCTATGGAAGTATGGAGCTATGGAGCTCTGGAAGTATGGAGCTATGGAGCTCTGGAGGTATGGAGCCCTGGAGCTATGGAAGTATGGAGCTCTGGTGCTATGGAGCTATGGAGCTCTGGTGCTATGGAGCTATGGAGCTATGGAGCTCTGGAGCTCTGGAGCTCTGGAGGTATGGAGCTATGGAGCTATGGAGCTCTGGAGGTATGGAGCTATGGAGCTATGGAAGTATGGAGCTCTGGTGCTATGGAGCTATGGAGCTCTGGTGCTATGGAGCTATGGAGCTCTGGTGCTATGGAGCTATGGAGCTATGGAGCTCTGGAAGTATGGAGCTCTGGTGCTATGGAGCTATGGAGCTCTGGTGCTATGGAGCTATGGAGCTCTGGTGCTATGGAGCTCTGGTGCTATGGAGCTCTGGTGCTATGGAGCTATGGAGCTCTGGTGCTATGGAGCTCTGGAGGTATGGAGCTCTGGAGGTATGGAGCTCTGGAGGTATGGAGCTATGGAGCCCTGGAGCTCTGGAGGTATGGAGCTATGGTGCTATGGAGCTCTGAAGCCATGGAGCTCTGGTGCTATGGAGCTATGGAGCTCTGGTGCTATGGAGCTATGGAGCTATGGAGCTCTGGAAGTATGGAGCTCTGGTGCTATGGAGCTATGGAGCTCTGGTGCTATGGAGCTATGGAGCTCTGGTGCTATGGAGCTATGGAGCTCTGGTGCTATGGAGCTCTGGTGCTATGGAGCTCTGGTGCTATGGAGCTATGGAGCTCTGGTGCTATGGAGCTATGGAGCTCTGGAGGTATGGAGCTCTGGAGGTATGGAGCTCTGGAGGTATGGAGCTATGGAGCCCTGGAGCTCTGGAGGTATGGAGCTATGGTGCTATGGAGCTCTGAAGCCATGGAGCTCTGGTGCTATGGAGCTCTGGAGCTCTGGAGGTATGGAGCTCTGGAGGTATGGTGCTATGGAGCCCTGGAGCTCTGGAGGTATGGAGCTATGGTGCTATGGAGCTCTGAAGCCATGGAGCTCTGGTGCTATGGAGCTCTGGAGCTCTGGAGGTATGGAGCTCTGGAGGTATGGAGCTCTGGAGGTATGGAGCTATGGAGCCCTGGAGCTCTGGAGGTATGGAGCTATGGTGCTATGGAGCTCTGAAGCCATGGAGCTCTGGTGCTATGGAGCTCTGGAGGTATGGAGCTCTGGAGGTATGGAGCTCTGGAGGTATGGAGCTATGGAGCCCTGGAGCTCTGGAGGTATGGAGCTATGGTGCTATGGAGCTCTGAAGCCATGGAGCTCTGGTGCTATGGAGCTCTGGAGGTATGGAGCTCTGGAGGTATGGAGCTCTGGAGGTATGGAGCTATGGAGCCCTGGAGCTCTGGAGGTATGGAGCTATGGTGCTATGGAGCTCTGAAGCCATGGAGCTCTGGTGCTATGGAGCTATGGAGCTCTGGTGCTATGGAGCTATGGAGGTATGGAGCCACCAGCCAGCACCCTCCGTGGCTGGATCAATGGAAGTGTTTTAGGTACCAGGCAGCCAAAGGGCCGAGGCCTCACGCTCGACCACGCCGGCGCAGAGTTCCAGCCGCTCGGATAAGCTCTGTCACTCACCCGCCGCGCAGCCACCGGTAACGGGGAAATGTCGCCGCCTTGTGGACACGCCGTTGTAAATGAATGGGCTTTCGCACTTAGTGCAATTTTCGCCAACTCTCTGACTGGAGCTATGGAAGTATGGAGCTATGGAGCCACCAGCCACCCAGGCTGGAGCTATGGAGCTCTGGAGGTATGGAGCTCTGGTGCTATGGAAGTATGGAGCTATGGAGCTATGGAAGTATGGAGCTATGGAGCTATGGAGCTCTGGAAGTATGGAGCTATGGAGCTCTGGAGGTATGGAGCTATGGAGCCCTGGAGCCCTGGAGCTATGGAGCCCTGGAGCTATGGAGCTATGGAGCCCTGGAGCTATGGAGCTATGGAGCCCTGGAGCTATGGAGCTATGGAGCTCTGGTGCTATGGAGCTATGGAGCTCTGGTGCTATGGAGCTATGGAGCTCTGGTGCTATGGAGCTATGGAGCTCTGGTGCTATGGAGCTATGGAGCTCTGGAAGTATGGAGCTATGGAGCTCTGGAGGTATGGAGCTATGGAGCTCTGGAGGTATGGAGCTATGGAGCCCTGGAGCTATGGAGCCCTGGAGCTATAGAAGTATGGAGCTCTGGTGCTATGGAGCTATGGAGCTCTGGTGCTATGGAGCTATGGAGCTCTGGAGCTATGGAGCTCTGGAGGTATGGAGCTATGGAGCTCTGGAGGTATGGAGCTATGGAGCTATGGAAGTATGGAGCTCTGGTGCTATGGAGCTATGGAGCTCTGGTGCTATGGAGCTATGGAGCTCTGGTGCTATGGAGCTATGGAGCTATGGAGCTCTGGAAGTATGGAGCTCTGGTGCTATGGAGCTATGGAGCTCTGGTGCTATGGAGCTATGGAGCTCTGGTGCTATGGAGCTATGGAGCTCTGGTGCTATGGAGCTATGGTGCTATGGAGCTCTGGTGCTATGGAGCTATGGAGCTCTGGTGCTATGGAGCTATGGAGCTCTGGAGGTATGGAGCTCTGGAGGTATGGAGCTCTGGAGGTATGGAGCTTTGGAGCCCTGGAGCTCTGGAGGTATGGAGCTATGGTGCTATGGAGCTCTGAAGCCATGGAGCTCTGGTGCTATGGAGCTATGGAGCTCTGGTGCTATGGAGCTATGGAGGTATGGAGCTATGGAGCCCTGGAGCTCTGGAGGTATGGAGCTATGGTGCTATGGAGCTCTGAAGCCATGGAGCTCTGGTGCTATGGAGCTCTGGAGCTCTGGAGGTATGGAGCTCTGGAGGTATGGAGCTATGGAGCCCTGGAGCTCTGGAGGTATGGAGCTATGGTGCTATGGAGCTCTGAAGCCATGGAGCTCTGGTGCTATGGAGCTCTGGAGCTCTGGAGGTATGGAGCTCTGGAGGTATGGAGCTCTGGAGGTATGGAGCTATGGAGCCCTGGAGCTCTGGAGGTATGGAGCTATGGTGCTATGGAGCTCTGAAGCCATGGAGCTCTGGTGCTATGGAGCTCTGGAGGTATGGAGCTCTGGAGGTATGGAGCTCTGGAGGTATGGAGCTATGGAGCCCTGGAGCTCTGGAGGTATGGAGCTATGGTGCTATGGAGCTCTGAAGCCATGGAGCTCTGGTGCTATGGAGCTATGGAGCTCTGGTGCTATGGAGCTATGGAGGTATGGAGCCACCAGCCAGCACCCTCCGTGGCTGGATCAATGGAAGTGTTTTAGGTACCAGGCAGCCAAAGGGCCGAGGCCTCACGCTCGACCACGCCGGCGCAGAGTTCCAGCCGCTCGGATAAGCTCTGTCACTCACCCGCCGCGCAGCCACCGGTAACGGGGAAATGTCGCCGCCTTGTGGACACGCCGTTGTAAATGAATGGGCTTTCGCACTTAGTGCAATTTTCGCCAACTCTCTGACTTAGAGCTATGGAAGTATGGAGCTATGGAGCCACCAGCCACCCAGGCTGGAGCTCTGGAGCTCTGGAGGTATGGAGCTCTGGTGCTATGGAAGTATGGAGCTCTGGTGCTATGGAAGTATGGAGCTATGGAGGTATGGAAGTATGGAGCTATGGAAGTATGGAGCTATGGAGCTCTGGAAGTATGGAGCTATGGAGCTCTGGAGGTATGGAGCCCTGGAGCTATGGAGCCCTGGAGCTATGGAAGTATGGAGTTCTGGTGCTATGGAGCTATGGAGCTCTGGTGCTATGGAGCTATGGAGCTATGGAGCTCTGGAGCTATGGAGCTCTGGAGGTATGGAGCTATGGAGCTATGGAGCTCTGGAGGTATGGAGCTATGGAGCTATGGAAGTATGGAGCTCTGGTGCTATGGAGCTATGGAGCACTGGTGCTATGGAGCTATGGAGCTCTGGTGCTATGGAGCTATGGAGCTATGGAGCTCTGGAAGTATGGAGTTCTGGTGCTATGGAGCTATGGAGCTCTGGTGCTATGGAGCTATGGAGCTCTGGTGCTATGGAGCTCTGGTGCTATGGAGCTCTGGTGCTATGGAGCTATGGAGCTCTGGTGCTATGGAGCTCTGGAGGTATGGAGCTCTGGAGGTATGGAGCTCTGGAGGTATGGAGCTATGGAGCCCTGGAGCTCTGGAGGTATGGAGCTATGGTGCTATGGAGCTCTGAAGCCATGGAGCTCTGGTGCTATGGAGCTATGGAGCTCTGGTGCTATGGAGCTATGGAGCTATGGAGCTCTGGAAGTATGGAGCTCTGGTGCTATGGAGCTATGGAGCTCTGGTGCTATGGAGCTATGGAGCTCTGGTGCTATGGAGCTATGGAGCTCTGGTGCTATGGAGCTCTGGTGCTATGGAGCTCTGGTGCTATGGAGCTATGGAGCTCTGGTGCTATGGAGCTATGGAGCTCTGGAGGTATGGAGCTCTGGAGGTATGGAGCTCTGGAGGTATGGAGCTATGGAGCCCTGGAGCTCTGGAGGTATGGAGCTATGGTGCTATGGAGCTCTGAAGCCATGGAGCTCTGGTGCTATGGAGCTCTGGAGCTCTGGAGGTATGGAGCTCTGGAGGTATGGAGCTATGGAGCCCTGGAGCTCTGGAGGTATGGAGCTATGGTGCTATGGAGCTCTGAAGCCATGGAGCTCTGGTGCTATGGAGCTCTGGAGGTATGGAGCTCTGGAGGTATGGAGCTCTGGAGGTATGGAGCTATGGAGCCCTGGAGCTCTGGAGGTATGGAGCTATGGTGCTATGGAGCTCTGAAGCCATGGAGCTCTGGTGCTATGGAGCTCTGGAGGTATGGAGCTCTGGAGGTATGGAGCTCTGGAGGTATGGAGCTATGGAGCCCTGGAGCTCTGGAGGTATGGAGCTATGGTGCTATGGAGCTCTGAAGCCATGGAGCTCTAATGCTATGGAGCTCTGGAGGTATGGAGCTCTGGAGGTATGGAGCTCTGGAGGTATGGAGCTATGGAGCCCTGGAGCTCTGGAGGTATGGAGCTATGGTGCTATGGAGCTCTGAAGCCATGGAGCTCTGGTGCTATGGAGCTATGGAGCTCTGGTGCTATGGAGCTATGGAGGTATGGAGCCACCAGCCAGCACCCTCCGTGGCTGGATCAATGGAAGTGTTTTAGGTACCAGGCAGCCAAAGGGCCGAGGCCTCACGCTCGACCACGCCGGCGCAGAGTTCCAGCCGCTCGGATAAGCTCTGTCACTCACCCGCCGCGCAGCCACCGGTAACGGGGAAATGTCGCCGCCTTGTGGACACGCCGTTGTAAATGAATGGGCTTTCGCACTTAGTGCAATTTTCGCCAACTCTCTGACTGGAGCTATGGAAGTATGGAGCTATGGAGCCACCAGCCACCCAGGCTGGAGCTATGGAGCTCTGGAGGTATGGAGCTCTGGTGCTATGGAAGTATGGAGCTATGGAGCTATGGAAGTATGGAGCTATGGAGCTATGGAGCTCTGGAAGTATGGAGCTATGGAGCTCTGGAGGTATGGAGCTATGGAGCCCTGGAGCCCTGGAGCTATGGAGCCCTGGAGCTATGGAGCTATGGAGCCCTGGAGCTATGGAGCTATGGAGCCCTGGAGCTATGGAGCTATGGAGCTCTGGTGCTATGGAGCTATGGAGCTCTGGTGCTATGGAGCTATGGAGCTCTGGTGCTATGGAGCTATGGAGCTCTGGTGCTATGGAGCTATGGAGCTCTGGAAGTATGGAGCTATGGAGCTCTGGAGGTATGGAGCTATGGAGCTCTGGAGGTATGGAGCTATGGAGCCCTGGAGCTATGGAGCCCTGGAGCTATGGAAGTATGGAGCTCTGGTGCTATGGAGCTATGGAGCTCTGGTGCTATGGAGCTATGGAGCTCTGGAGCTATGGAGCTCTGGAGGTATGGAGCTATGGAGCTCTGGAGGTATGGAGCTATGGAGCTATGGAAGTATGGAGCTCTGGTGCTATGGAGCTATGGAGCTCTGGTGCTATGGAGCTATGGAGCTCTGGTGCTATGGAGCTATGGAGCTATGGAGCTCTGGAAGTATGGAGCTCTGGTGCTATGGAGCTATGGAGCTCTGGTGCTATGGAGCTATGGAGCTCTGGTGCTATGGAGCTATGGAGCTCTGGTGCTATGGAGCTCTGGTGCTATGGAGCTCTGGTGCTATGGAGCTATGGAGCTCTGGTGCTATGGAGCTATGGAGCTCTGGAGGTATGGAGCTCTGGAGGTATGGAGCTCTGGAGGTATGGAGCTTTGGAGCCCTGGAGCTCTGGAGGTATGGAGCTATGGTGCTATGGAGCTCTGAAGCCATGGAGCTCTGGTGCTATGGAGCTATGGAGCTCTGGTGCTATGGAGCTATGGAGGTATGGAGCTATGGAGCCCTGGAGCTCTGGAGGTATGGAGCTATGGTGCTATGGAGCTCTGAAGCCATGGAGCTCTGGTGCTATGGAGCTCTGGAGCTCTGGAGGTATGGAGCTCTGGAGGTATGGAGCTATGGAGCCCTGGAGCTCTGGAGGTATGGAACTATGGTGCTATGGAGCTCTGAAGCCATGGAGCTCTGGTGCTATGGAGCTCTGGAGCTCTGGAGGTATGGAGCTATGGAGCCCTGGAGCTCTGGAGGTATGGAGCTATGGTGCTATGGAGCTCTGAAGCCATGGAGCTCTGGTGCTATGGAGCTCTGGAGGTATGGAGCTCTGGAGGTATGGAGCTCTGGAGGTATGGAGCTATGGAGCCCTGGAGCTCTGGAGGTATGGAGCTATGGTGCTATGGAGCTCTGAAGCCATGGAGCTCTGGTGCTATGGAGCTATGGAGCTCTGGTGCTATGGAGCTATGGAGGTATGGAGCCACCAGCCAGCACCCTCCGTGGCTGGATCAATGGAAGTGTTTTAGGTACCAGGCAGCCAAAGGGCCGAGGCCTCACGCTCGACCACGCCGGCGCAGAGTTCCAGCCGCTCGGATAAGCTCTGTCACTCACCCGCCGCGCAGCCACCGGTAACGGGGAAATGTCGCCGCCTTGTGGACACGCCGTTGTAAATGAATGGGCTTTCGCACTTAGTGCAATTTTCGCCAACTCTCTGACTTAGAGCTATGGAAGTATGGAGCTATGGAGCCACCAGCCACCCAGGCTGGAGCTCTGGAGCTCTGGAGGTATGGAGCTCTGGTGCTATGGAAGTATGGAGCTCTGGTGCTATGGAAGTATGGAGCTATGGAGGTATGGAAGTATGGAGCTATGGAAGTATGGAGCTATGGAGCTCTGGAAGTATGGAGCTATGGAGCTCTGGAGGTATGGAGCCCTGGAGCTATGGAGCCCTGGAGCTATGGAAGTATGGAGCTCTGGTGCTATGGAGCTATGGAGCTCTGGTGCTATGGAGCTATGGAGCTATGGAGCTCTGGAGCTATGGAGCTCTGGAGGTATGGAGCTATGGAGCTATGGAGCTCTGGAGGTATGGAGCTATGGAGCTATGGAAGTATGGAGCTCTGGTGCTATGGAGCTATGGAGCTCTGGTGCTATGGAGCTATGGAGCTCTGGTGCTATGGAGCTATGCAGCTATGGAGCTCTGGAAGTATGGAGCTCTGGTGCTATGGAGCTATGGAGCTCTGGTGCTATGGAGCTATGGAGCTCTGGTGCTATGGAGCTCTGGTGCTATGGAGCTCTGGTGCTATGGAGCTATGGAGCTCTGGTGCTATGGAGCTCTGGAGGTATGGAGCTCTGGAGGTATGGAGCTCTGGAGGTATGGAGCTATGGAGCCCTGGAGCTCTGGAGGTATGGAGCTATGGTGCTATGGAGCTCTGAAGCCATGGAGCTCTGGTGCTATGGAGCTATGGAGCTCTGGTGCTATGGAGCTATGGAGCTATGGAGCTCTGGAAGTATGGAGCTCTGGTGCTATGGAGCTATGGAGCTCTGGTGCTATGGAGCTATGGAGCTCTGGTGCTATGGAGCTATGGAGCTCTGGTGCTATGGAGCTCTGGTGCTATGGAGCTCTGGTGCTATGGAGCTATGGAGCTCTGGTGCTATGGAGCTATGGAGCTCTGGAGGTATGGAGCTCTGGAGGTATGGAGCTCTGGAGGTATGGAGCTATGGAGCCCTGGAGCTCTGGAGGTATGGAGCTATGGTGCTATGGAGCTCTGAAGCCATGGAGCTCTGGTGCTATGGAGCTCTGGAGCTCTGGAGGTATGGAGCTCTGGAGGTATGGAGCTATGGAGCCCTGGAGCTCTGGAGGTATGGAGCTATGGTGCTATGGAGCTCTGAAGCCATGGAGCTCTGGTGCTATGGAGCTCTGGAGCTCTGGAGGTATGGAGCTCTGGAGGTATGGAGCTCTGGAGGTATGGAGCTATGGAGCCCTGGAGCTCTGGAGGTATGGAGCTATGGTGCTATGGAGCTCTGAAGCCATGGAGCTCTGGTGCTATGGAGCTCTGGAGGTATGGAGCTCTGGAGGTATGGAGCTCTGGAGGTATGGAGCTATGGAGCCCTGGAGCTCTGGAGGTATGGAGCTATGGTGCTATGGAGCTCTGAAGCCATGGAGCTCTGGTGCTATGGAGCTATGGAGCTCTGGTGCTATGGAGCTATGGAGGTATGGAGCCACCAGCCAGCACCCTCCGTGGCTGGATCAATGGAAGTGTTTTAGGTACCAGGCAGCCAAAGGGCCGAGGCCTCACGCTCGACCACGCCGGCGCAGAGTTCCAGCCGCTCGGATAAGCTCTGTCACTCACCCGCCGCGCAGCCACCGGTAACGGGGAAATGTCGCCGCCTTGTGGACACGCCGTTGTAAATGAATGGGCTTTCGCACTTAGTGCAATTTTCGCCAACTCTCTGACTGGAGCTATGGAAGTATGGAGCTATGGAGCCACCAGCCACCCAGGCTGGAGCTATGGAGCTCTGGAGGTATGGAGCTCTGGTGCTATGGAAGTATGGAGCTATGGAGCTATGGAAGTATGGAGCTATGGAGCTATGGAGCTCTGGAAGTATGGAGCTATGGAGCTCTGGAGGTATGGAGCTATGGAGCCCTGGAGCCCTGGAGCTATGGAGCCCTGGAGCTATGGAGCTATGGAGCCCTGGAGCTATGGAGCTATGGAGCCCTGGAGCTATGGAGCTATGGAGCTCTGGTGCTATGGAGCTATGGAGCTCTGGTGCTATGGAGCTATGGAGCTCTGGTGCTATGGAGCTATGGAGCTCTGGTGCTATGGAGCTATGGAGCTCTGGAAGTATGGAGCTATGGAGCTCTGGAGGTATGGAGCTATGGAGCTCTGGAGGTATGGAGCTATGGAGCCCTGGAGCTATGGAGCCCTGGAGCTATGGAAGTATGGAGCTCTGGTGCTATGGAGCTATGGAGCTCTGGTGCTATGGAGCTATGGAGCTCTGGAGCTATGGAGCTCTGGAGGTATGGAGCTATGGAGCTCTGGAGGTATGGAGCTATGGAGCTATGGAAGTATGGAGCTCTGGTGCTATGGAGCTATGGAGCTCTGGTGCTATGGAGCTATGGAGCTCTGGTGCTATGGAGCTATGGAGCTATGGAGCTCTGGAAGTATGGAGCTCTGGTGCTATGGAGCTATGGAGCTCTGGTGCTATGGAGCTATGGAGCTCTGGTGCTATGGAGCTATGGAGCTCTGGTGCTATGGAGCTATGGTGCTATGGAGCTCTGGTGCTATGGAGCTATGGAGCTCTGGTGCTATGGAGCTATGGAGCTCTGGAGGTATGGAGCTCTGGAGGTATGGAGCTCTGGAGGTATGGAGCTTTGGAGCCCTGGAGCTCTGGAGGTATGGAGCTATGGTGCTATGGAGCTCTGAAGCCATGGAGCTCTGGTGCTATGGAGCTATGGAGCTCTGGTGCTATGGAGCTATGGAGGTATGGAGCTATGGAGCCCTGGAGCTCTGGAGGTATGGAGCTATGGTGCTATGGAGCTCTGAAGCCATGGAGCTCTGGTGCTATGGAGCTCTGGAGCTCTGGAGGTATGGAGCTCTGGAGGTATGGAGCTATGGAGCCCTGGAGCTCTGGAGGTATGGAGCTATGGTGCTATGGAGCTCTGAAGCCATGGAGCTCTGGTGCTATGGAGCTCTGGAGCTCTGGAGGTATGGAGCTCTGGAGGTATGGAGCTATGGAGCCCTGGAGCTCTGGAGGTATGGAGCTATGGTGCTATGGAGCTCTGAAGCCATGGAGCTCTGGTGCTATGGAGCTCTGGAGGTATGGAGCTCTGGAGGTATGGAGCTCTGGAGGTATGGAGCTATGGAGCCCTGGAGCTCTGGAGGTATGGAGCTATGGTGCTATGGAGCTCTGAAGCCATGGAGCTCTGGTGCTATGGAGCTATGGAGCTCTGGTGCTATGGAGCTATGGAGGTATGGAGCCACCAGCCAGCACCCTCCGTGGCTGGATCAATGGAAGTGTTTTAGGTACCAGGCAGCCAAAGGGCCGAGGCCTCACGCTCGACCACGCCGGCGCAGAGTTCCAGCCGCTCGGATAAGCTCTGTCACTCACCCGCCGCGCAGCCACCGGTAACGGGGAAATGTCGCCGCCTTGTGGACACGCCGTTGTAAATGAATGGGCTTTCGCACTTAGTGCAATTTTCGCCAACTCTCTGACTTAGAGCTATGGAAGTATGGAGCTATGGAGCCACCAGCCACCCAGGCTGGAGCTCTGGAGCTCTGGAGGTATGGAGCTCTGGTGCTATGGAAGTATGGAGCTCTGGTGCTATGGAAGTATGGAGCTATGGAGGTATGGAAGTATGGAGCTATGGAAGTATGGAGCTATGGAGCTCTGGAAGTATGGAGCTATGGAGCTATGGAGGTATGGAGCCCTGGAGCTATGGAGCCCTGGAGCTATGGAAGTATGGAGCTCTGGTGCTATGGAGCTATGGAGCTCTGGTGCTATGGAGCTATGGAGCTATGGAGCTCTGGAGCTATGGAGCTCTGGAGGTATGGAGCTATGGAGCTATGGAAGTATGGAGCTCTGGTGCTATGGAGCTATGGAGCTCTGGTGCTATGGAGCTATGGAGCTCTGGTGCTATGGAGCTATGGAGCTATGGAGCTCTGGAAGTATGGAGCTCTGGTGCTATGGAGCTATGGAGCTCTGGTGCTATGGAGCTATGGAGCTCTGGTGCTATGGAGCTCTGGTGCTATGGAGCTCTGGTGCTATGGAGCTATGGAGCTCTGGTGCTATGGAGCTCTGGAGGTATGGAGCTCTGGAGGTATGGAGCTCTGGAGGTATGGAGCTATGGAGCCCTGGAGCTCTGGAGGTATGGAGCTATGGTGCTATGGAGCTCTGAAGCCATGGAGCTCTGGTGCTATGGAGCTATGGAGCTCTGGTGCTATGGAGCTATGGAGCTATGGAGCTCTGGAAGTATGGAGCTCTGGTGCTATGGAGCTATGGAGCTCTGGTGCTATGGAGCTATGGAGCTCTGGTGCTATGGAGCTATGGAGCTCTGGTGCTATGGAGCTCTGGTGCTATGGAGCTCTGGTGCTATGGAGCTATGGAGCTCTGGTGCTATGGAGCTATGGAGCTCTGGAGGTATGGAGCTCTGGAGGTATGGAGCTCTGGAGGTATGGAGCTATGGAGCCCTGGAGCTCTGGAGGTATGGAGCTATGGTGCTATGGAGCTCTGAAGCCATGGAGCTCTGGTGCTATGGAGCTCTGGAGCTCTGGAGGTATGGAGCTCTGGAGGTATGGAGCTATGGAGCCCTGGAGCTCTGGAGGTATGGAGCTATGGTGCTATGGAGCTCTGAAGCCATGGAGCTCTGGTGCTATGGAGCTCTGGAGCTCTGGAGGTATGGAGCTCTGGAGGTATGGAGCTCTGGAGGTATGGAGCTATGGAGCCCTGGAGCTCTGGAGGTATGGAGCTATGGTGCTATGGAGCTCTGAAGCCATGGAGCTCTGGTGCTATGGAGCTCTGGAGGTATGGAGCTCTGGAGGTATGGAGCTCTGGAGGTATGGAGCTATGGAGCCCTGGAGCTCTGGAGGTATGGAGCTATGGTGCTATGGAGCTCTGAAGCCATGGAGCTCTGGTGCTATGGAGCTCTGGAGGTATGGAGCTCTGGAGGTATGGAGCTCTGGAGGTATGGAGCTATGGAGCCCTGGAGCTCTGGAGGTATGGAGCTATGGTGCTATGGAGCTCTGAAGCCATGGAGCTCTGGTGCTATGGAGCTATGGAGCTCTGGTGCTATGGAGCTATGGAGGTATGGAGCCACCAGCCAGCACCCTCCGTGGCTGGATCAATGGAAGTGTTTTAGGTACCAGGCAGCCAAAGGGCCGAGGCCTCACGCTCGACCACGCCGGCGCAGAGTTCCAGCCGCTCGGATAAGCTCTGTCACTCACCCGCCGCGCAGCCACCGGTAACGGGGAAATGTCGCCGCCTTGTGGACACGCCGTTGTAAATGAATGGGCTTTCGCACTTAGTGCAATTTTCGCCAACTCTCTGACTGGAGCTATGGAAGTATGGAGCTATGGAGCCACCAGCCACCCAGGCTGGAGCTATGGAGCTCTGGAGGTATGGAGCTCTGGTGCTATGGAAGTATGGAGCTATGGAGCTATGGAAGTATGGAGCTATGGAGCTATGGAGCTCTGGAAGTATGGAGCTATGGAGCTCTGGAGGTATGGAGCTATGGAGCCCTGGAGCCCTGGAGCTATGGAGCCCTGGAGCTATGGAGCTATGGAGCCCTGGAGCTATGGAGCTATGGAACCCTGGAGCTATGGAGCTATGGAGCTCTGGTGCTATGGAGCTATGGAGCTCTGGTGCTATGGAGCTATGGAGCTCTGGTGCTATGGAGCTATGGAGCTCTGGTGCTATGGAGCTATGGAGCTCTGGAAGTATGGAGCTATGGAGCTCTGGAGGTATGGAGCTATGGAGCTCTGGAGGTATGGAGCTATGGAGCCCTGGAGCTATGGAGCCCTGGAGCTATGGAAGTATGGAGCTCTGGTGCTATGGAGCTATGGAGCTCTGGTGCTATGGAGCTATGGAGCTCTGGAGCTATGGAGCTCTGGAGGTATGGAGCTATGGAGCTCTGGAGGTATGGAGCTATGGAGCTATGGAGCTATGGAAGTATGGAGCTCTGGTGCTATGGAGCTATGGAGCTCTGGTGCTATGGAGCTATGGAGCTCTGGTGCTATGGAGCTATGGAGCTATGGAGCTCTGGAAGTATGGAGCTCTGGTGCTATGGAGCTATGGAGCTCTGGTGCTATGGAGCTATGGAGCTCTGGTGCTATGGAGCTATGGAGCTCTGGTGCTATGGAGCTATGGTGCTATGGAGCTCTGGTGCTATGGAGCTATGGAGCTCTGGTGCTATGGAGCTATGGAGCTCTGGAGGTATGGAGCTCTGGAGGTATGGAGCTCTGGAGGTATGGAGCTTTGGAGCCCTGGAGCTCTGGAGGTATGGAGCTATGGTGCTATGGAGCTCTGAAGCCATGGAGCTCTGGTGCTATGGAGCTATGGAGCTCTGGTGCTATGGAGCTATGGAGGTATGGAGCCACCAGCCAGCACCCTCCGTGGCTGGATCAATGGAAGTGTTTTAGGTACCAGGCAGCCAAAGGGCCGAGGCCTCACGCTCGACCACGCCGGCGCAGAGTTCCAGCCGCTCGGATAAGCTCTGTCACTCACCCGCCGCGCAGCCACCGGTAACGGGGAAATGTCGCCGCCTTGTGGACACGCCGTTGTAAATGAATGGGCTTTCGCACTTAGTGCAATTTTCGCCAACTCTCTGACTTAGAGCTATGGAAGTATGGAGCTATGGAGCCACCAGCCACCCAGGCTGGAGCTCTGGAGCTCTGGAGGTATGGAGCTCTGGTGCTATGGAAGTATGGAGCTCTGGTGCTATGGAAGTATGGAGCTATGGAGGTATGGAAGTATGGAGCTATGGAAGTATGGAGCTATGGAGCTCTGGAAGTATGGAGCTATGGAGCTCTGGAGGTATGGAGCCCTGGAGCTATGGAAGTATGGAGCTCTGGTGCTATGGAGCTATGGAGCTCTGGTGCTATGGAGCTATGGAGCTATGGAGCTCTGGAGCTATGGAGCTCTGGAGGTATGGAGCTATGGAGCTATGGAGCTCTGGAGGTATGGAGCTATGGAGCTATGGAAGTATGGAGCTCTGGTGCTATGGAGCTATGGAGCTCTAGTGCTATGGAGCTATGGAGCTCTGGTGCTATGGAGCTATGGAGCTATGGAGCTCTGGAAGTATGGAGCTCTGGTGCTATGGAGCTATGGAGCTCTGGTGCTATGGAGCTATGGAGCTCTGGTGCTATGGAGCTCTGGTGCTATGGAGCTCTGGTGCTATGGAGCTCTGGTGCTATGGAGCTATGGAGCTCTGGAGGTATGGAGCTCTGGAGGTATGGAGCTCTGGAGGTATGGAGCTATGGAGCCCTGGAGCTCTGGAGGTATGGAGCTATGGTGCTATGGAGCTCTGAAGCCATGGAGCTCTGGTGCTATGGAGCTCTGGAGCTCTGGAGGTATGGAGCTCTGGAGGTATGGAGCTATGGAGCCCTGGAGCTCTGGAGGTATGGAGCTATGGTGCTATGGAGCTCTGAAGCCATGGAGCTCTGGTGCTATGGAGCTCTGGAGCTCTGGAGGTATGGAGCTCTGGAGGTATGGAGCTCTGGAGGTATGGAGCTATGGAGCCCTGGAGCTCTCGAGGTATGGAGCTATGGTGCTATGGAGCTCTGAAGCCATGGAGCTCTGGTGCTATGGAGCTCTGGAGGTATGGAGCTCTGGAGGTATGGAGCTCTGGAGGTATGGAGCTATGGAGCCCTGGAGCTCTGGAGGTATGGAGCTATGGTGCTATGGAGCTCTGAAGCCATGGAGCTCTGGTGCTATGGAGCTCTGGAGGTATGGAGCTCTGGAGGTATGGAGCTCTGGAGGTATGGAGCTATGGAGCCCTGGAGCTCTGGAGGTATGGAGCTATGGTGCTATGGAGCTCTGAAGCCATGGAGCTCTGGTGCTATGGAGCTATGGAGCTCTGGTGCTATGGAGCTATGGAGGTATGGAGCCACCAGCCAGCACCCTCCGTGGCTGGATCAATGGAAGTGTTTTAGGTACCAGGCAGCCAAAGGGCCGAGGCCTCACGCTCGACCACGCCGGCGCAGAGTTCCAGCCGCTCGGATAAGCTCTGTCACTCACCCGCCGCGCAGCCACCGGTAACGGGGAAATGTCGCCGCCTTGTGGACACGTCGTTGTAAATGAATGGGCTTTCGCACTTAGTGCAATTTTCGCCAACTCTCTGACTGGAGCTATGGAAGTATGGAGCTATGGAGCCACCAGCCACCCAGGCTGGAGCTATGGAGCTCTGGAGGTATGGAGCTCTGGTGCTATGGAAGTATGGAGCTATGGAGCTATGGAGCTCTGGAAGTATGGAGCTATGGAGCTCTGGAGGTATGGAGCTATGGAGCCCTGGAGCCCTGGAGCTATGGAGCCCTGGAGCTATGGAGCTATGGAGCCCTGGAGCTATGGAGCTATGGAGCCCTGGAGCTATGGAGCTATGGAGCTCTGGTGCTATGGAGCTATGGAGCTCTGGTGCTATGGAGCTATGGAGCTCTGGTGCTATGGAGCTATGGAGCTCTGGTGCTATGGAGCTATGGAGCTCTGGAAGTATGGAGCTATGGAGCTCTGGAGGTATGGAGCTATGGAGCTCTGGAGGTATGGAGCTATGGAGCCCTGGAGCTATGGAGCCCTGGAGCTATGGAAGTATGGAGCTCTGGTGCTATGGAGCTATGGAGCTCTGGTGCTATGGAGCTATGGAGCTCTGGAGCTATGGAGCTCTGGAGGTATGGAGCTATGGAGCTCTGGAGGTATGGAGCTATGGAGCTATGGAAGTATGGAGCTCTGGTGCTATGGAGCTATGGAGCTCTGGTGCTATGGAGCTATGGAGCTCTGGTGCTATGGAGCTATGGAGCTATGGAGCTCTGGAAGTATGGAGCTCTGGTGCTATAGAGCTATGGAGCTCTGGTGCTATGGAGCTATGGAGCTCTGGTGCTATGGAGCTATGGAGCTCTGGTGCTATGGAGCTATGGTGCTATGGAGCTCTGGTGCTATGGAGCTATGGAGCTCTGGTGCTATGGAGCTATGGAGCTCTGGAGGTATGGAGCTCTGGAGGTATGGAGCTCTGGAGGTATGGAGCTTTGGAGCCCTGGAGCTCTGGAGGTATGGAGCTATGGTGCTATGGAGCTCTGAAGCCATGGAGCTCTGGTGCTATGGAGCTATGGAGCTCTGGTGCTATGGAGCTATGGAGGTATGGAGCTATGGAGCCCTGGAGCTCTGGAGGTATGGAGCTATGGTGCTATGGAGCTCTGAAGCCATGGAGCTCTGGTGCTATGGAGCTCTGGAGCTCTGGAGGTATGGAGCTCTGGAGGTATGGAGCTATGGAGCCCTGGAGCTCTGGAGGTATGGAGCTATGGTGCTATGGAGCTCTGAAGCCATGGAGCTCTGGTGCTATGGAGCTCTGGAGCTCTGGAGGTATGGAGCTCTGGAGGTATGGAGCTCTGGAGGTATGGAGCTATGGAGCCCTGGAGCTCTGGAGGTATGGAGCTATGGTGCTATGGAGCTCTGAAGCCATGGAGCTCTGGTGCTATGGAGCTCTGGAGGTATGGAGCTCTGGAGGTATGGAGCTCTGGAGGTATGGAGCTATGGAGCCCTGGAGCTCTGGAGGTATGGAGCTATGGTGCTATGGAGCTCTGAAGCCATGGAGCTCTGGTGCTATGGAGCTATGGAGCTCTGGTGCTATGGAGCTATGGAGGTATGGAGCCACCAGCCAGCACCCTCCGTGGCTGGATCAATGGAAGTGTTTTAGGTACCAGGCAGCCAAAGGGCCGAGGCCTCACGCTCGACCACGCCGGCGCAGAGTTCCAGCCGCTCGGATAAGCTCTGTCACTCACCCGCCGCGCAGCCACCGGTAACGGGGAAATGTCGCCGCCTTGTGGACACGCCGTTGTAAATGAATGGGCTTTCGCACTTAGTGCAATTTTCGCCAACTCTCTGACTTAGAGCTATGGAAGTATGGAGCTATGGAGCCACCAGCCACCCAGGCTGGAGCTCTGGAGCTCTGGAGGTATGGAGCTCTGGTGCTATGGAAGTATGGAGCTCTGGTGCTATGGAAGTATGGAGCTATGGAGGTATGGAAGTATGGAGCTATGGAAGTATGGAGCTCTGGAGCTCTGGAAGTATGGAGCTATGGAGCTCTGGAGGTATGGAGCCCTGGAGCTATGGAGCCCTGGAGCTATGGAAGTATGGAGCTCTGGTGCTATGGAGCTATGGAGCTCTGGTGCTATGGAGCTATGGAGCTATGGAGCTCTGGAGCTATGGAGCTCTGGAGGTATGGAGCTATGGAGCTATGGAGCTCTGGAGGTATGGAGCTATGGAGCTATGGAAGTATGGAGCTCTGGTGCTATGGAGCTATGGAGCTCTGGTGCTATGGAGCTATGGAGCTCTGGTGCTATGGAGCTATGGAGCTATGGAGCTCTGGAAGTATGGAGCTCTGGTGCTATGGAGCTATGGAGCTCTGGTGCTATGGAGCTATGGAGCTCTGGTGCTATGGAGCTCTGGTGCTATGGAGCTCTGGTGCTATGGAGCTATGGAGCTCTGGTGCTATGGAGCTCTGGAGGTATGGAGCTCTGGAGGTATGGAGCTCTGGAGGTATGGAGCTATGGAGCCCTGGAGCTCTGGAGGTATGGAGCTATGGTGCTATGGAGCTCTGAAGCCATGGAGCTCTGGTGCTATGGAGCTATGGAGCTCTGGTGCTATGGAGCTATGGAGCTATGGAGCTCTGGAAGTATGGAGCTCTGGTGCTATGGAGCTATGGAGCTCTGGTGCTATGGAGCTATGGAGCTCTGGTGCTATGGAGCTATGGAGCTCTGGTGCTATGGAGCTCTGGTGCTATGGAGCTCTGGTGCTATGGAGCTATGGAGCTCTGGTGCTATGGAGCTATGGAGCTCTGGAGGTATGGAGCTCTGGAGGTATGGAGCTCTGGAGGTATGGAGCTATGGAGCCCTGGAGCTCTGGAGGTATGGAGCTATGGTGCTATGGAGCTCTGAAGCCATGGAGCTCTGGTGCTATGGAGCTCTGGAGCTCTGGAGGTATGGAGCTCTGGAGGTATGGAGCCACCAGCCAGCACCCTCCGTGGCTGGATCAATGGAAGTGTTTTAGGTACCAGGCAGCCAAAGGGCCGAGGCCTCACGCTCGACCACGCCGGCGCAGAGTTCCAGCCGCTCGGATAAGCTCTGTCACTCACCCGCCGCGCAGCCACCGGTAACGGGGAAATGTCGCCGCCTTGTGGACACGCCGTTGTAAATGAATGGGCTTTCGCACTTAGTGCAATTTTCGCCAACTCTCTGACTTAGAGCTATGGAAGTATGGAGCTATGGAGCCACCAGCCACCCAGGCTGGAGCTCTGGAGCTCTGGAGGTATGGAGCTCTGGTGCTATGGAAGTATGGAGCTCTGGTGCTATGGAAGTATGGAGCTATGGAGGTATGGAAGTATGGAGCTATGGAAGTATGGAGCTATGGAGCTCTGGAAGTATGGAGCTATGGAGCTCTGGAGGTATGGAGCCCTGGAGCTATGGAGCCCTGGAGCTATGGAAGTATGGAGCTCTGGTGCTATGGAGCTATGGAGCTCTGGTGCTATGGAGCTATGGAGCTATGGAGCTCTGGAGCTATGGAGCTCTGGAGGTATGGAGCTATGGAGCTATGGAGCTCTGGAGGTATGGAGCTATGGAGCTATGGAAGTATGGAGCTCTGGTGCTATGGAGCTATGGAGCTCTGGTGCTATGGAGCTATGGAGCTCTGGTGCTATGGAGCTATGGAGCTATGGAGCTCTGGAAGTATGGAGCTCTGGTGCTATGGAGCTATGGAGCTCTGGTGCTATGGAGCTATGGAGCTCTGGTGCTATGGAGCTCTGGTGCTATGGAGCTCTGGTGCTATGGAGCTATGGAGCTCTGGTGCTATGGAGCTATGGAGCTCTGGAGGTATGGAGCTCTGGAGGTATGGAGCTCTGGAGGTATGGAGCTATGGAGCCCTGGAGCTCTGGAGGTATGGAGCTATGGTGCTATGGAGCTCTGAAGCCATGGAGCTCTGGTGCTATGGAGCTCTGGAGCTCTGGAGGTATGGAGCTCTGGAGGTATGGAGCTATGGAGCCCTGGAGCTCTGGAGGTATGGAGCTATGGTGCTATGGAGCTCTGAAGCCATGGAGCTCTGGTGCTATGGAGCTCTGGAGGTATGGAGCTCTGGAGGTATGGAGCTCTGGAGGTATGGAGCTATGGAGCCCTGGAGCTCTGGAGGTATGGAGCTATGGTGCTATGGAGCTCTGAAGCCATGGAGCTCTGGTGCTATGGAGCTATGGAGCTCTGGTGCTATGGAGCTATGGAGGTATGGAGCCACCAGCCAGCACCCTCCGTGGCTGGATCAATGGAAGTGTTTTAGGTACCAGGCAGCCAAAGGGCCGAGGCCTCACGCTCGACCACGCCGGCGCAGAGTTCCAGCCACTCGGATAAGCTCTGTCACTCACCCGCCGCGCAGCCACCGGTAACGGGGAAATGTCGCCGCCTGGCGGACACGCCGTTGTAAATGAATGGGCTTTCGCACTTAGTGCAATTTTCGCCAACTCTCTGACTTAGAGCTATGGAAGTATGGAGCTATGGAGCCACCAGCCACCCAGGCTGGAGCTATGGAGCTCTGGAGGTATGGAGCTCAGGTGCTATGGAAGTATGGAGCTATGGAGCTATGGAAGTATGGAGCTATGGAGCTATGGAGCTCTGGAAGTATGGAGCTATGGAGCTCTGGAGGTATGGAGCTATGGAGCCCTGGAGCCCTGGAGCTATGGAGCTCTGGTGCTATGGAGGTATGGAGCTCTGGAGGTATGGAGCTCTGGAGGTATGGAGCTATGGAGCTATGGAGCCCTGGAGCTATGGAGCTATGGAGCCCTGGAGCTATGGAGCTATGGAGCTCTGGTGCTATGGAGCTATGGAGCTCTGGTGCTATGGAGCTATGGAGCTCTGGTGCTATGGAGCTCTGGTGCTATGGAGCTCTGGTGCTATGGAGCTATGGAGCTCTGGAGGTATGGAGCTATGGAGCCCTGGAGCTATGGAGCCCTGGAGCTATGGAAGTATGGAGCTCTGGTGCTATGGAGCTATGGAGCTCTGGTGCTATGGAGCTATGGAGCTCTGGAGCTATGGAGCTCTGGAGGTATGGAGCTATGGAGCTCTGGAGGTATGGAGCTATGGAGCTATGGAAGTATGGAGCTCTGGTGCTATGGAGCTATGGAGCTCTGGTGCTATGGAGCTATGGAGCTCTGGTGCTATGGAGCTATGGAGCTATGGAGCTATGGAGCTCTGGAAGTATGGAGCTCTGGTGCTATGGAGCTATGGAGCTCTGGTGCTATGGAGCTATGGAGCTCTGGTGCTATGGAGCTATGGAGCTCTGGTGCTATGGAGCTATGGTGCTATGGAGCTCTGGTGCTATGGAGCTATGGAGCTCTGGTGCTATGGAGCTCTGGAGCTCTGGAGGTATGGAGCTCTGGAGGTATGGAGCTCTGGAGGTATGGAGCTTTGGAGCCCTGGAGCTCTGGAGGTATGGAGCTATGGTGCTATGGAGCTCTGAAGCCATGGAGCTCTGGTGCTATGGAGCTATGGAGCTCTGGTGCTATGGAGCTATGGAGGTATGGAGCTATGGAGCCCTGGAGCTCTGGAGGTATGGAGCTATGGTGCTATGGAGCTCTGAAGCCATGGAGCTCTGGTGCTATGGAGCTCTGGAGCTCTGGAGGTATGGAGCTCTGGAGGTATGGAGCTATGGAGCCCTGGAGCTCTGGAGGTATGGAGCTATGGTGCTATGGAGCTCTGAAGCCATGGAGCTCTGGTGCTATGGAGCTCTGGAGCTCTGGAGGTATGGAGCTCTGGAGGTATGGAGCTCTGGAGGTATGGAGCTATGGAGCCCTGGAGCTCTGGAGGTATGGAGCTATGGTGCTATGGAGCTCTGAAGCCATGGAGCTCTGGTGCTATGGAGCTCTGGAGGTATGGAGCTCTGGAGGTATGGAGCTCTGGAGGTATGGAGCTATGGAGCCCTGGAGCTCTGGAGGTATGGAGCTATGGTGCTATGGAGCTCTGAAGCCATGGAGCTCTGGTGCTATGGAGCTATGGAGCTCTGGTGCTATGGAGCTATGGAGGTATGGAGCCACCAGCCAGCACCCTCCGTGGCTGGATCAATGGAAGTGTTTTAGGTACCAGGCAGCCAAAGGGCCGAGGCCTCACGCTCGACCACGCCGGCGCAGAGTTCCAGCCGCTCGGATAAGCTCTGTCACTCACCCGCCGCGCAGCCACCGGTAACGGGGAAATGTCGCCGCCTTGTGGACACGCCGTTGTAAATGAATGGGCTTTCGCACTTAGTGCAATTTTCGCCAACTCTCTGACTTAGAGCTATGGAAGTATGGAGCTATGGAGCCACCAGCCACCCAGGCTGGAGCTCTGGAGCTCTGGAGGTATGGAGCTCTGGTGCTATGGAAGTATGGAGCTCTGGTGCTATGGAAGTATGGAGCTATGGAGGTATGGAAGTATGGAGCTATGGAAGTATGGAGCTATGGAGCTCTGGAAGTATGGAGCTATGGAGCTCTGGAGGTATGGAGCCCTGGAGCTATGGAAGTATGGAGCTCTGGTGCTATGGAGCTATGGAGCTCTGGTGCTATGGAGCTATGGAGCTATGGAGCTCTGGAGCTCTGGAGCTCTGGAGGTATGGAGCTATGGAGCTATGGAGCTCTGGAGGTATGGAGATATGGAGCTATGGAAGTATGGAGCTCTGGTGCTATGGAGCTATGGAGCTCTGGTGCTATGGAGCTATGGAGCTCTGGTGCTATGGAGCTATGGAGCTATGGAGCTCTGGAAGTATGGAGCTCTGGTGCTATGGAGCTATGGAGCTCTGGTGCTATGGAGCTATGGAGCTCTGGTGCTATGGAGCTCTGGTGCTATGGAGCTCTGGTGCTATGGAGCTATGGAGCTCTGGTGCTATGGAGCTCTGGAGGTATGGAGCTCTGGAGGTATGGAGCTCTGGAGGTATGGAGCTATGGAGCCCTGGAGCTCTGGAGGTATGGAGCTATGGTGCTATGGAGCTCTGAAGCCATGGAGCTCTGGTGCTATGGAGCTATGGAGCTCTGGTGCTATGGAGCTATGGAGCTATGGAGCTCTGGAAGTATGGAGCTCTGGTGCTATGGAGCTATGGAGCTCTGGTGCTATGGAGCTATGGAGCTCTGGTGCTATGGAGCTATGGAGCTCTGGTGCTATGGAGCTCTGGTGCTATGGAGCTCTGGTGCTATGGAGCTATGGAGCTCTGGTGCTATGGAGCTATGGAGCTCTGGAGGTATGGAGCTCTGGAGGTATGGAGCTCTGGAGGTATGGAGCTATGGAGCCCTGGAGCTCTGGAGGTATGGAGCTATGGTGCTATGGAGCTCTGAAGCCATGGAGCTCTGGTGCTATGGAGCTCTGGAGCTCTGGAGGTATGGAGCTCTGGAGGTATGGTGCTATGGAGCCCTGGAGCTCTGGAGGTATGGAGCTATGGTGCTATGGAGCTCTGAAGCCATGGAGCTCTGGTGCTATGGAGCTCTGGAGCTCTGGAGGTATGGAGCTCTGGAGGTATGGAGCTCTGGAGGTATGGAGCTATGGAGCCCTGGAGCTCTGGAGGTATGGAGCTATGGTGCTATGGAGCTCTGAAGCCATGGAGCTCTGGTGCTATGGAGCTCTGGAGGTATGGAGCTCTGGAGGTATGGAGCTCTGGAGGTATGGAGCTATGGAGCCCTGGAGCTCTGGAGGTATGGAGCTATGGTGCTATGGAGCTCTGAAGCCATGGAGCTCTGGTGCTATGGAGCTCTGGAGGTATGGAGCTCTGGAGGTATGGAGCTCTGGAGGTATGGAGCTATGGAGCCCTGGAGCTCTGGAGGTATGGAGCTATGGTGCTATGGAGCTCTGAAGCCATGGAGCTCTGGTGCTATGGAGCTATGGAGCTCTGGTGCTATGGAGCTATGGAGGTATGGAGCCACCAGCCAGCACCCTCCGTGGCTGGATCAATGGAAGTGTTTTAGGTACCAGGCAGCCAAAGGGCCGAGGCCTCACGCTCGACCACGCCGGCGCAGAGTTCCAGCCGCTCGGATAAGCTCTGTCACTCACCCGCCGCGCAGCCACCGGTAACGGGGAAATGTCGCCGCCTTGTGGACACGCCGTTGTAAATGAATGGGCTTTCGCACTTAGTGCAATTTTCGCCAACTCTCTGACTGGAGCTATGGAAGTATGGAGCTATGGAGCCACCAGCCACCCAGGCTGGAGCTATGGAGCTCTGGAGGTATGGAGCTCTGGTGCTATGGAAGTATGGAGCTATGGAGCTATGGAAGTATGGAGCTATGGAGCTATGGAGCTCTGGAAGTATGGAGCTATGGAGCTCTGGAGGTATGGAGCTATGGAGCCCTGGAGCCCTGGAGCTATGGAGCCCTGGAGCTATGGAGCTATGGAGCCCTGGAGCTATGGAGCTATGGAGCCCTGGAGCTATGGAGCTATGGAGCTCTGGTGCTATGGAGCTATGGAGCTCTGGTGCTATGGAGCTATGGAGCTCTGGTGCTATGGAGCTATGGAGCTCTGGTGCTATGGAGCTATGGAGCTCTGGAAGTATGGAGCTATGGAGCTCTGGAGGTATGGAGCTATGGAGCTCTGGAGGTATGGAGCTATGGAGCCCTGGAGCTATGGAGCCCTGGAGCTATAGAAGTATGGAGCTCTGGTGCTATGGAGCTATGGAGCTCTGGTGCTATGGAGCTATGGAGCTCTGGAGCTATGGAGCTCTGGAGGTATGGAGCTATGGAGCTCTGGAGGTATGGAGCTATGGAGCTATGGAAGTATGGAGCTCTGGTGCTATGGAGCTATGGAGCTCTGGTGCTATGGAGCTATGGAGCTCTGGTGCTATGGAGCTATGGAGCTATGGAGCTCTGGAAGTATGGAGCTCTGGTGCTATGGAGCTATGGAGCTCTGGTGCTATGGAGCTATGGAGCTCTGGTGCTATGGAGCTATGGAGCTCTGGTGCTATGGAGCTATGGTGCTATGGAGCTCTGGTGCTATGGAGCTATGGAGCTCTGGTGCTATGGAGCTATGGAGCTCTGGAGGTATGGAGCTCTGGAGGTATGGAGCTCTGGAGGTATGGAGCTTTGGAGCCCTGGAGCTCTGGAGGTATGGAGCTATGGTGCTATGGAGCTCTGAAGCCATGGAGCTCTGGTGCTATGGAGCTATGGAGCTCTGGTGCTATGGAGCTATGGAGGTATGGAGCTATGGAGCCCTGGAGCTCTGGAGGTATGGAGCTATGGTGCTATGGAGCTCTGAAGCCATGGAGCTCTGGTGCTATGGAGCTCTGGAGCTCTGGAGGTATGGAGCTCTGGAGGTATGGAGCTATGGAGCCCTGGAGCTCTGGAGGTATGGAGCTATGGTGCTATGGAGCTCTGAAGCCATGGAGCTCTGGTGCTATGGAGCTCTGGAGCTCTGGAGGTATGGAGCTCTGGAGGTATGGAGCTCTGGAGGTATGGAGCTATGGAGCCCTGGAGCTCTGGAGGTATGGAGCTATGGTGCTATGGAGCTCTGAAGCCATGGAGCTCTGGTGCTATGGAGCTCTGGAGGTATGGAGCTCTGGAGGTATGGAGCTCTGGAGGTATGGAGCTATGGAGCCCTGGAGCTCTGGAGGTATGGAGCTATGGTGCTATGGAGCTCTGAAGCCATGGAGCTCTGGTGCTATGGAGCTATGGAGCTCTGGTGCTATGGAGCTATGGAGGTATGGAGCCACCAGCCAGCACCCTCCGTGGCTGGATCAATGGAAGTGTTTTAGGTACCAGGCAGCCAAAGGGCCGAGGCCTCACGCTCGACCACGCCGGCGCAGAGTTCCAGCCGCTCGGATAAGCTCTGTCACTCACCCGCCGCGCAGCCACCGGTAACGGGGAAATGTCGCCGCCTTGTGGACACGCCGTTGTAAATGAATGGGCTTTCGCACTTAGTGCAATTTTCGCCAACTCTCTGACTTAGAGCTATGGAAGTATGGAGCTATGGAGCCACCAGCCACCCAGGCTGGAGCTCTGGAGCTCTGGAGGTATGGAGCTCTGGTGCTATGGAAGTATGGAGCTCTGGTGCTATGGAAGTATGGAGCTATGGAGGTATGGAAGTATGGAGCTATGGAAGTATGGAGCTATGGAGCTCTGGAAGTATGGAGCTATGGAGCTCTGGAGGTATGGAGCCCTGGAGCTATGGAGCCCTGGAGCTATGGAAGTATGGAGTTCTGGTGCTATGGAGCTATGGAGCTCTGGTGCTATGGAGCTATGGAGCTATGGAGCTCTGGAGCTATGGAGCTCTGGAGGTATGGAGCTATGGAGCTATGGAGCTCTGGAGGTATGGAGCTATGGAGCTATGGAAGTATGGAGCTCTGGTGCTATGGAGCTATGGAGCACTGGTGCTATGGAGCTATGGAGCTCTGGTGCTATGGAGCTATGGAGCTATGGAGCTCTGGAAGTATGGAGTTCTGGTGCTATGGAGCTATGGAGCTCTGGTGCTATGGAGCTATGGAGCTCTGGTGCTATGGAGCTCTGGTGCTATGGAGCTCTGGTGCTATGGAGCTATGGAGCTCTGGTGCTATGGAGCTCTGGAGGTATGGAGCTCTGGAGGTATGGAGCTCTGGAGGTATGGAGCTATGGAGCCCTGGAGCTCTGGAGGTATGGAGCTATGGTGCTATGGAGCTCTGAAGCCATGGAGCTCTGGTGCTATGGAGCTATGGAGCTCTGGTGCTATGGAGCTATGGAGCTATGGAGCTCTGGAAGTATGGAGCTCTGGTGCTATGGAGCTATGGAGCTCTGGTGCTATGGAGCTATGGAGCTCTGGTGCTATGGAGCTATGGAGCTCTGGTGCTATGGAGCTCTGGTGCTATGGAGCTCTGGTGCTATGGAGCTATGGAGCTCTGGTGCTATGGAGCTATGGAGCTCTGGAGGTATGGAGCTCTGGAGGTATGGAGCTCTGGAGGTATGGAGCTATGGAGCCCTGGAGCTCTGGAGGTATGGAGCTATGGTGCTATGGAGCTCTGAAGCCATGGAGCTCTGGTGCTATGGAGCTCTGGAGCTCTGGAGGTATGGAGCTCTGGAGGTATGGAGCTATGGAGCCCTGGAGCTCTGGAGGTATGGAGCTATGGTGCTATGGAGCTCTGAAGCCATGGAGCTCTGGTGCTATGGAGCTCTGGAGGTATGGAGCTCTGGAGGTATGGAGCTCTGGAGGTATGGAGCTATGGAGCCCTGGAGCTCTGGAGGTATGGAGCTATGGTGCTATGGAGCTCTGAAGCCATGGAGCTCTGGTGCTATGGAGCTCTGGAGGTATGGAGCTCTGGAGGTATGGAGCTCTGGAGGTATGGAGCTATGGAGCCCTGGAGCTCTGGAGGTATGGAGCTATGGTGCTATGGAGCTCTGAAGCCATGGAGCTCTAATGCTATGGAGCTCTGGAGGTATGGAGCTCTGGAGGTATGGAGCTCTGGAGGTATGGAGCTATGGAGCCCTGGAGCTCTGGAGGTATGGAGCTATGGTGCTATGGAGCTCTGAAGCCATGGAGCTCTGGTGCTATGGAGCTATGGAGCTCTGGTGCTATGGAGCTATGGAGGTATGGAGCCACCAGCCAGCACCCTCCGTGGCTGGATCAATGGAAGTGTTTTAGGTACCAGGCAGCCAAAGGGCCGAGGCCTCACGCTCGACCACGCCGGCGCAGAGTTCCAGCCGCTCGGATAAGCTCTGTCACTCACCCGCCGCGCAGCCACCGGTAACGGGGAAATGTCGCCGCCTTGTGGACACGCCGTTGTAAATGAATGGGCTTTCGCACTTAGTGCAATTTTCGCCAACTCTCTGACTTAGAGCTATGGAAGTATGGAGCTATGGAGCCACCAGCCACCCAGGCTGGAGCTCTGGAGCTCTGGAGGTATGGAGCTCTGGTGCTATGGAAGTATGGAGCTCTGGTGCTATGGAAGTATGGAGCTATGGAGGTATGGAAGTATGGAGCTATGGAAGTATGGAGCTATGGAGCTCTGGAAGTATGGAGCTATGGAGCTCTGGAGGTATGGAGCCCTGGAGCTATGGAAGTATGGAGCTCTGGTGCTATGGAGCTATGGAGCTCTGGTGCTATGGAGCTATGGAGCTATGGAGCTCTGGAGCTATGGAGCTCTGGAGGTATGGAGCTATGGAGCTATGGAGCTCTGGAGGTATGGAGCTATGGAGCTATGGAAGTATGGAGCTCTGGTGCTATGGAGCTATGGAGCTCTGGTGCTATGGAGCTATGGAGCTCTGGTGCTATGGAGCTATGGAGCTATGGAGCTCTGGAAGTATGGAGCTCTGGTGCTATGGAGCTATGGAGCTCTGGTGCTATGGAGCTATGGAGCTCTGGTGCTATGGAGCTCTGGTGCTATGGAGCTCTGGTGCTATGGAGCTATGGAGCTCTGGTGCTATGGAGCTCTGGAGGTATGGAGCTCTGGAGGTATGGAGCTCTGGAGGTATGGAGCTATGGAGCCCTGGAGCTCTGGAGGTATGGAGCTATGGTGCTATGGAGCTCTGAAGCCATGGAGCTCTGGTGCTATGGAGCTATGGAGCTCTGGTGCTATGGAGCTATGGAGCTATGGAGCTCTGGAAGTATGGAGCTCTGGTGCTATGGAGCTATGGAGCTCTGGTGCTATGGAGCTATGGAGCTCTGGTGCTATGGAGCTATGGAGCTCTGGTGCTATGGAGCTCTGGTGCTATGGAGCTCTGGTGCTATGGAGCTATGGAGCTCTGGTGCTATGGAGCTATGGAGCTCTGGAGGTATGGAGCTCTGGAGGTATGGAGCTCTGGAGGTATGGAGCTATGGAGCCCTGGAGCTCTGGAGGTATGGAGCTATGGTGCTATGGAGCTCTGAAGCCATGGAGCTCTGGTGCTATGGAGCTCTGGAGCTCTGGAGGTATGGAGCTCTGGAGGTATGGAGCTATGGAGCCCTGGAGCTCTGGAGGTATGGAGCTATGGTGCTATGGAGCTCTGAAGCCATGGAGCTCTGGTGCTATGGAGCTCTGGAGCTCTGGAGGTATGGAGCTCTGGAGGTATGGAGCTCTGGAGGTATGGAGCTATGGAGCCCTGGAGCTCTGGAGGTATGGAGCTATGGTGCTATGGAGCTCTGAAGCCATGGAGCTCTGGTGCTATGGAGCTCTGGAGGTATGGAGCTCTGGAGGTATGGAGCTCTGGAGGTATGGAGCTATGGAGCCCTGGAGCTCTGGAGGTATGGAGCTATGGTGCTATGGAGCTCTGAAGCCATGGAGCTCTGGTGCTATGGAGCTCTGGAGGTATGGAGCTCTGGAGGTATGGAGCTCTGGAGGTATGGAGCTATGGAGCCCTGGAGCTCTGGAGGTATGGAGCTATGGTGCTATGGAGCTCTGAAGCCATGGAGCTCTGGTGCTATGGAGCTATGGAGCTCTGGTGCTATGGAGCTATGGAGGTATGGAGCCACCAGCCAGCACCCTCCGTGGCTGGATCAATGGAAGTGTTTTAGGTACCAGGCAGCCAAAGGGCCGAGGCCTCACGCTCGACCACGCCGGCGCAGAGTTCCAGCCGCTCGGATAAGCTCTGTCACTCACCCGCCGCGCAGCCACCGGTAACGGGGAAATGTCGCCGCCTTGTGGACACGCCGTTGTAAATGAATGGGCTTTCGCACTTAGTGCAATTTTCGCCAACTCTCTGACTGGAGCTATGGAAGTATGGAGCTATGGAGCCACCAGCCACCCAGGCTGGAGCTATGGAGCTCTGGAGGTATGGAGCTCTGGTGCTATGGAAGTATGGAGCTATGGAGCTATGGAAGTATGGAGCTATGGAGCTATGGAGCTCTGGAAGTATGGAGCTATGGAGCTCTGGAGGTATGGAGCTATGGAGCCCTGGAGCCCTGGAGCTATGGAGCCCTGGAGCTATGGAGCTATGGAGCCCTGGAGCTATGGAGCTATGGAGCCCTGGAGCTATGGAGCTATGGAGCTCTGGTGCTATGGAGCTATGGAGCTCTGGTGCTATGGAGCTATGGAGCTCTGGTGCTATGGAGCTATGGAGCTCTGGTGCTATGGAGCTATGGAGCTCTGGAAGTATGGAGCTATGGAGCTCTGGAGGTATGGAGCTATGGAGCTCTGGAGGTATGGAGCTATGGAGCCCTGGAGCTATGGAGCCCTGGAGCTATGGAAGTATGGAGCTCTGGTGCTATGGAGCTATGGAGCTCTGGTGCTATGGAGCTATGGAGCTCTGGAGCTATGGAGCTCTGGAGGTATGGAGCTATGGAGCTCTGGAGGTATGGAGCTATGGAGCTATGGAAGTATGGAGCTCTGGTGCTATGGAGCTATGGAGCTCTGGTGCTATGGAGCTATGGAGCTCTGGTGCTATGGAGCTATGGAGCTATGGAGCTCTGGAAGTATGGAGCTCTGGTGCTATGGAGCTATGGAGCTCTGGTGCTATGGAGCTATGGAGCTCTGGTGCTATGGAGCTATGGAGCTCTGGTGCTATGGAGCTATGGTGCTATGGAGCTCTGGTGCTATGGAGCTATGGAGCTCTGGTGCTATGGAGCTATGGAGCTCTGGAGGTATGGAGCTCTGGAGGTATGGAGCTCTGGAGGTATGGAGCTTTGGAGCCCTGGAGCTCTG